>NC_041394.2:160611819-160616819 GCF_900747795.2 Erpetoichthys calabaricus | reverse complement strand
ATTACAATCATCAACTCAAATATTTGGTTCTAATTGAACAGAAATTTCTATGAACTTGTAAGAACTGTGTAGAACATGAATCAGTCAGTGTCAGATTCTGAATCTGAAATTTCCACGTAAGTCACGGATGAGAAAATGCCACTCGACGTTGAGGGCATAGCATCTCCTTCATTAGCATTCTCTTCCTGTGCACCGGCATCCATGTCACTGCTCTTTGTTCTTGTCGGGGTTTTATGATCCAGGTGTCTTGAACCTTTTCCAGAAAACATCCAGAAACGAATTGATTTGTCAGGGCAAAAAGATTCAACTGTTTCCCCATTAATGGAGAGTTGTATGCAGTCATTCAGTGTTTCAGGGTGTAGAGAGGTATGATGTGTTGTCTTCACTCGGTTCATGCAAGAAAATCCTCTCTCACAGATGGCTGTTGATGGACTAAGTGTCGGCATTAATTTCACCAGCAACAAGATATGAGAGAGGTGTTCTGGATTCTCAGAGAGGAGATCTCTGTACAAGCAATCATCTACCTTGTTACCTCGGTGTTCTGCAAGCCACATTTTTAGATCCATCCATTCTTGTGGAATTTTCTCTTTCTCTTCCTCATCTACCAAACTGGCAAAATGTGTGACAAGATAATCCACCTCTTCATTCCCATAATTTGCCAGCTCTTCTCTGGGGTAGGGAAGAGTGGAAGGGTCAAAAACCTTGAAACAAGAGAGAGGCTTTTCACGCAGATTTTTAAATCTGTTGTCCATGTACTTGACTGTGTTGTCAATAATCTTCTGAATCTCTGCACCAAAGGTGTCTTTGTCTGTGCCCTCACCTCTTCTAGCAGGTCGCTGACTTTTTGTGAGCTGAGTTCCACAGTAGCAAATGCTACCATCCTCGTTCGCTGTGAACTTTGTGTCCAAGGTTTTCTGGTATTCTCCTGGTTTTGTTTTTAGGCCGAGTAAGCGTGATGTGGTGCTCTCAACTAACTGATTTGTTCGTGTCATGTTTAGGTTATCATGCTGAAAATCAGTACAGCACTTGGATAAAATGGTACTGTAGTCCAACATGAAATGCAGGAAGCGAACAAATTTCTCAGTCTTCATCTCCTGCACCACCCCCATAGCCTTGGCCGCATCCTCGGACTTGACATCACTTCCTCCTGCCATGTTCTCCATATGAACAACAGTGGGAGTGTAATTTTTTTCCACAGCCTTCAGACATCTCAGCCGGCTTGGAAGCCACCGTGTGCTCTTCAGGCCACTGAAATGTGCCAGTTTCTCATTTAGCAGTTCACTTATTTCTGTCAGTTCTCTTCGCTTCTTTGGGGAATAGTAGTACATCTTAAAGATGGTTTTCAGTGTATCTTCAAATTTCACCAGGTACTCACAGCCTTTCACGCTATCCAGCACGGCTAGCTCTAATTTGTGTGCCACACAGTGGATTGTTATGATGTGGGGTATCCTCTGTTTCAGTCTCCCAGCTACTCCTGTTTTCTCACCCATCATCACTGCAGCACCATCAAAATTTGCACACACTTTTTCCATGTGTCTACTCTGATACCCATGGTGTTCACTGCTTCATCAATAGCCTCTAAAATAACTGCAGCATTTGCACTCTTGACTGGCTGGCAGTTAATCATGTATGTGGATATGTCACCATTATCTCTCACATACCTGACATGAACCAACTCCTGTTCTATTATACCAGTGTCTGTACTGCCATCTGCAAGAATGGATAAGAACCTGCTTTCTTGAATTTCCTTTTCGATCTGGTCTCTTGAAGTTTGTGCTATTGCTCCAATAAACTCTCTGCAAGCATGGTCATTGAGGTAAGTGGAACCAAGATCTAGGCCATTTGCCTTTTGAAGTTTGCAAAGACTGCTAAATTTTGCCAATGGTACTTCACTCTTTACAACATAGTACGCTATTCTAAACAGCTTTTTCAGGACTTCTTGTTGTGCCTGGTTTATTTTTAGTATGTTTTTTGCAATTGGTGTTTGTTCTGGGAAAGATGCTGCAGACTGACACCAATGCATTTCTTGTGATGCAGAGATTTCTCATGGATTTTGATGGGGTCTTTCCTAAAATTACTGGTCCCAGTAACAAAGGCGCTTGTCGAGTCAGAAATCGAGGGAAACTCACGACACACCCGGCAGAACATTATGTTATTTAGCTTTGTGGTAGGCTTTTCTTTGGCTGTCCCTTCTTCACCCTGACCCGTCTTATTTGGCTCAGCAGAACTAAAATACCTGCGTAAATCCATCTATTTTTACACATGCACACACATAACGGTCAGCGATTTTTTAAATTCTCTGCGCAATCAACCTCTATCACATGTTTAAGCTTGCTGCGGGAGACTTCACTTGTCACGTTTGAATAGTAAGCTAATGAGTGATAAGACAATGTCAGAGGAATTGGTGCGCAATTAATCCGTCACTGACCAATCAGTACTGCCGCTCTCTATACACAGTTTGCGCGATCGTAAAGTGAAAGTGAAAGTAAAAAACAAGCGCGAATTCAAACGCGATTTCAATATTTCACATATTGACAGTGGCTCATCGATGCCCGAAAATGACATAACTACCCATCTACATTTGCAAAAGAATGCAAAAGCATTGACATATTTTTCCTTCCTATGATAGCCCGACGGGCAGGGCTGAGATAGATTTTGGTAGCCCGACTGGAAGACACAATAAGCCCCGGGACTAGCTAGCGCTAGCGGCTAGTGATTTTGCGAGCCCTGCAGAGTGACCATCAGGTTCTTGGTCACCTCCCTGACTAAGGCCCTTCTCCCCCGATCGCTCAGTTTAGATGGCCGGCCAGCTCTAGGAAGAGTCCTGGTGGTTTCAAACTTCTTCCACTTACGGATGATGGAGGCCACTGTGCTCATTGGGACCTTCAAAGCAGCAGAAATTTTTCTGTAACCTTCCCCAGATTTGTGCCTCAAGACAATCCTGTCTCGGAGGTCTACAGACAATTCCTTTGACTTCATGTCAGAGCACAAACCAAGCATGAAGTGTCAACTGTGGGACCTTATATAGACAGGTGTGTGCCTTTCCAAATCATGTCCAGTCAACTGAATTTACCACAGGTGGACTCCAATTAAGCTGCAGAAACATCTCAAGGATGATCAGGGGAAACAGGATGCACCTGAGCTCAATTCTGAGCTTCATGGCAAAGGCTGTGAATACTTATGTACATGTGCTTTCTCAATTTTTTTTTTTAATAAAATTGCAAAAATCTCACATAAACTTTTTTCACGTTGTCATTATGGGGTGTTGTGTGTAGAATTCTGAGGAAAAAAATGAATTTAATCCATTTTGGAATAAGGGTGTAACATAACAAAATGTGGAAAAAGTGAGTACACACTCTACTGCACTCCCTCTCGGGCATGGAACCTCGGACGTCAGCGCTAGAGGCGAAGCACCTAACGTTATGATCTGCTTCTCACAACTGAGGGCATCGTGGCGGATGTTAGCCGACTTGCTGACCAACCACAAGCGTTACCTGGTAGGTAACCACCCATACAATCAGATTGTGATTCAGACTACGAATGCTGTGAATGTAATTACCCCGATCTACATGCTGTCAAATAAACGAACCACACGCCGTGGCGCAACGTTAGGGGCTTCGCCTCTAGCGCTGACGTCCGAGGTTCAATTCCCGAGAGGGAGTGCAGTAGTGTGTACGCCTGATGAGCCCAGAATTAGGGCGAAACACGTGTCACGTACTGTTTGCATTATTTGACAGTAAACTATTTCAACCATATTATATAATATATATATATATATATATATATATATATATATATATATATATATATATATATATATACGTACATATACATATACATACAGTCATATGAAAAAGTTTGGGAACCCCTCTTAATTCTTTGCATTTTTGTTTATCATTGGCTGAGCTTTCAAAGTAGCTTCTTCTTTTAAGTACAGGGTATATAACATGCCTTATGGAAACAGTATTTCAGCAATGACATTAAGTTTATTGGATTAACAGAAAATATGGATCATAAAAAATTTAGACAGGTGCATAAATTTGGGCACCCCAACAGAGATATTACATCAATATTCAGTTGAGCATCCTTTTGCAAATACAACAGCCTCTAGACACCTCCTATAGCCTTTGAGTGTCTCTATTCTGGATGGATGTATTTTTGACCATTCTTCCATCCAAAATCTCTCCAGTTCAGTTCAACTTGATGGCTGCCGAGCATGGACAGCCTGCTTCAAATCATCCCATAGATTTTCGATGATATTCAAGTCAGGGGACTGTGACGGTCATTCCAGAACATTGTACTTCTCCCTCTGCATGAATGCCTTTGTATATTTCGAACTGTGTTTTGGGTCATTGTCTTGTTGGAATATCCAACCCCTGTGTAACTTCAACTTTGTGACTGATGCTTGAACATTATCCTGAAAATTTGTTAATACTGGGTTGATTTCATCCAACCCTCAACTTTAACAAGGGCCCCAGTCCCTGAACTAACCACACAGCCCCACAGTGTGATGGAACCTCCACCAAATTTGACAGTAGGTAGCAGGTGTTTTTCTTGGAATTCAGTGTTCTTCTTCCGCCATGTAAAGTGCTTTTTGTTATGACCAAACAACTCAATTTTTGTCTCATCAGTCCAAAGCACTTTGTTCCAAAATGAATCTGGCTTGTCTAAATGAGCATTTGCATACAACAAGCAACTCTGTTTATGGTGTGAGTGCAGAAAGGGCTTCTTTCTCATCACCCTGCCATACAGATGTTCTTTGTGCAAATTGTGCTGAATTGTAGAACGATATACCGTACAGATACACCATCTGCAGCAAGATGTTCTTGCAGATCTTTGGAGATGATCTGTGGGTTGCCTGTAACCATTCTCATGATCCTGCGCGTATGCCACCCCTTTATTTTTCTTGGCCTGCCAGACCTGGGTTTAACAGTAACTGTGCCTTTTGGCCTTCCATTCCCTGATTACATTCCTTACAGTTGAAACTGACAGTTTAAACC
>NC_041394.2:160594900-160609900 GCF_900747795.2 Erpetoichthys calabaricus | reverse complement strand
GTTCTAAACAAATTACACAGTAAAGATTTTCACTTGAATATTTTGTTCATCAAGATCAAATGTGTGATTTAAATGTTCCCTTAAATTTTTTTCAGTAGTGGCTATAGAAAGTTTATCCTACAACTCCATGAAATTGTTAACATCCCACAAAAGGTATTAATTATTTATTTATTTTTGGAAAATCTTTGCTTAAAATATATCATTTTCATATTTATGTTTTTGCTCCGGGGACCTCCTATACTATATAATACTACAACATAAAACATTTATTATTTGGTCTGACCTGTTTGGCTGTCACTGGTGCTCCGTTCGAAACGCTTAGGGAGTTACAAATCTTTCAGACAAATAATTGTCCATAATAAACTCAGTCCACAACAGTATAAATCAAGGTAAACAGTACAATAGAACAGCATTTGAAGTCAGATCTCAGTAAAAAACACCTCTCAACAATATCCACATCTGAGATCAAAGTGACTCCACTCTGGGAGAGGACAGCACGGGTAATACCCCGTCTACCCTTCCTGAGTCATCAAATGGTTTGGAAAACCAATTATGGTCCATCTGAAATTCATTCTACACAGCCGCACCAAACTGCATCCTCATGCATGTCTTAACTTCAGCCACTATTGCTCGTTGCCCTTTTGGTCTACCATATGTCTTCTTCTGCAATGTTCCATTGAAGGCTTTTTATTTTCAATTTCATAGCTTTCATCATCTCCAGCATAAAATAAACTAAGTTGCTTTCATGAGAGGCACAAGTAATCTAGCCACAGCTGCATCCACTACTGAGGTCCTGAGCCCAGTCCACTGAGGCTCTGTGTCTGTGACCTCTCCCAAAATGATGGAAAGCTCTTCCATTGTTGATAAATTAATCTTGAAGAGTTATCTACTAGTTGATTCCTGCACACCCTCATTATCCATTTAAATTTTCCAGGACTGTCCAGCATGTGCTCCATCCAAGACAGTTTACCACAATCAGTAACCAGGTAATTCAACCTCAGACCAGATGACACAACTACTTACAGCCTCAGATAACCAACCTTCATCTCTGTTGTGATCTGCCTGATCACAACTCTTTAAAATAAAAAAAGTGTAGGCTTGAAGAACAAAAGCCAGACAAAACTCATGAATTGTACCTTACAATTAAAGGCAAGACATTCAGTAACAAAATGCAAAAATCAAAATCCAAAGAATAGGAAAACCTCAATGCAGAAGTAGCCATTCCATGGACTGCTTCTGCTTTTTAAATAGTACAGGGGCAGTTCCCCAGCTGCAACTAACTTGAATATATAGGACACAAAAACAGATTTAAAGAGCTAGACACAACAAAAGCTATACGTAAACACAAAACTAATAAACAAATAATAATGCATACAACAGAATAGAGAAAACTAAAAAGCAGCAGTAAAAGTAAAAGCACACTTAAGCCAGGAATAAAACCCTGCCTGTACCATAACAGTCATACGGTGCTCTAGTTCCAGATAATGCACATAAAAGTAAGCTCTTTACTTTTCATTGTATATTTGCAAATTATATTGTAATACATGTGAGAATCATTAAAAGCTATGTTTACATTCAGAGGTAATACTCATACTGATGAGTAGCCAAATGAAGAAGTGGGCTATGGGCAGGATTGTGTGATAGAATGAGGTCCCAAAAAGGCACTATGCGCTAGGAGGAAGGATGTGAAAGCTGTGCTGACATACATGGTTATGCAACCCCAAGAAATATGACTCCATCAATGAAAAGAGTGCCCTGTATATGTACTCAGTGACCTGATGGGGCAACAGACAAGTTCAAGTTTATTATCTGTACATAGTACAATGAAATTCTTACTTGAATTGACATTAATTCCAACAAAGACACAAACGAACACAGATAATACAAAATCTATATATATAACTAGCAAAATACCCGCGCTTCGCAGCGGAGAAGTAGTGTGTTAAAGAGGTTATGTAAACATATATATACATAAACATATATACATATATATATATATACATATACACATCCACATATATATATACATATATCAACATATATATACACATACAGACACATATATACATATACATATTTGTATATCTACATATATATACACATATATACACATACTTATTTGTATATCTACATATATATACACATATATACATATACATACATATCTATCTACATACATACACATATATCTATCTATCTATCTACATACATACACATATATCTATCTATCTATATTATATATATATATATATATATATATATATATATATATATATATATATATATATATATATATATATATATATATATATATAGCTGATTACCCAGTGGATTCACTCACTGAGTGCAAGAGAAAAAAATAAAATGTATGTATAAAATAAGTTTAATTGCCAAATTTATTTTTCCACAAATAAAGGGCACTTACAATAACATAGAAATCAATATAAACAACATTAACATCATTATCATATGAGAATATGAAGTAATATATAAGAAGCACATTGCATATAAATATAAATTATTAAACAGTAAAATGTTCTTCTATAATACGCTACCGTGGCTATTCGTTTGTCTGTCCAGGATTTTAAATCACCTGTAGCTCGCAAACCGTTTCACCTATTGACTTGAAATTTGGTACACATATACTACGTCACGTCTACTATTCGCTTTCCCACACATATGAACAAATATATATATATATATATATATATATATATATATATATATATATATACACATACATATACACACACATACACATATATACATATACATACATAGTGCGTTGCAACACGGGCTGCGATTGTTACATGGGAGGGAGAGGACAAATCACAGCTTCCCGCTTTCTAATCGGGCTTGTGATTGCTGCTTTGACGGATGCCCAGATCCCACAGTATTTCCCCTTAGGAGAGGCGTTAGGCAAGTGTAATTGAATAGCGGTGCTGCAAGTTATTGCTCTTTTTATCTTTATTTTATTTTATTGTAGAGTCAACTGACAGCTGCGCGCACCAGTGCGTGCATGGCGGATGCGTACGGCTGACGTTTTCATTGTCTACCACCTCCACTAATCATTCTTGAGGCAGATTGAAGACTTAAGTGCCAGCTTAACTGAAAAATTAAAGAAAACATACTAAGTTTTAAAAAAAATCAGTTTTAACGGGAAAAGATGCCGACGAAAGAAGAGAAGCAGCGGGACGCTAGGGTGAAGAGCTGCTCATTAAGCAGCAAGCTCATCAACCTCTGAGCAAACGAATGGTAAACGTACAGAGAAAGAGGATAAATACTATGAATGGTCATGTCAAGTATATTCACTCCACGTTATCGTGCAGTGCGCTGTTACTGGTATTTTGATAAAAGAATCTGAATAACATATAAGAAGCATATAAATTATTAAACAGTAAAACATTAACATTTAAGAAGTAAAGATACATTGAGTACTACTGTAGTGCTTTCGGGTATAGTACATTTTTTGTTTGCCCATTACATGCATAAATGTATACATTTTTTGGTGTACCTACCCAAGAACACGCGACATGACCCGGCAGTTAAAAATGTATCGCTCCAGGAATTTTAACTCTGTTACAAAGTCATCTAATATGGTATTGCAAACGGCAGCGGGAGCGTTTCTATAAACTCAATTTAAACTTACTGTTTACACCGTGCTTTGAAGATGCATAGTATGCGACACGTGTTTCGCCGTAATTGTGGGCTCATTAGGAGTACACAGTCACTGCACTCCCTTACTGGAATCGATCCTCGGACGTAGAGGCGAAGCCCCTAATGTTGTGCTACGGCGTGTGGTTCGTTCATTTGACAGCATGTAGATCGGGGTAATTACATTGCAGGCATTCGTAGTCTGATTCACAATCTGATTGTATGGGTGGTTACCTACCAGGTAACGCTTGTGGTTGGTGAGCAAGTCAGCTAACTTCTGCCACGGTGCCCTCTTTCAGTTGCGAGAAGCAGATCATACAATGGTTGAAATAGTTTAATATATATAGCAAAATCACCGCGCTTCGCAGGGGCGAATATGGTATTGCAAACGGCAGCGTTTCTATAAACTTAATTTGAAGTTACGGTTTATACCGTGCTTTGTTTCATATTCTTTTCCTACTTTATCAATTGTGTAATGTGTTTTTTGAAGAGGTTTGATTCATGGAAGTGATCACTCCTGCTGCGTTCAGTCACTTCACGTGAGCCGCTCTCTTGTGTGATGTTGCGATGTCCACGGGTTTATTTAATGTTAGGTAAGACCCGGCAGTTAAAAGTTTCTCGCTACAGCAATTTTAACTCTGTTACAAAGTGATGCAAACTGTAGTTTATACCTCGTGTCTTCTCATGAAACTTGTATCTCGCGAATATGGCATTGCAAACGGCAGCGGGAGCGTTTCTATAAAGTTAATTTAAGGTTAGGTTTATACCGTGCTTTTTTATACCTCGTGTCTTCTCATTAAACTTGTATCTCGCGAATATGGTATTGCAAACGGCAGCGGGAGCGTTTCTATAAAGTTAATTTAGACTTACGGTTTACACCGTGCTTTTTTATACCTCGTGCCTTATGAAGATGCTTGTATGCGTCACTCACTCGCTTCTTATTGTTTCGCTGCCTTGTCAATTGTGTAATGAGTGTTTTCTTCAGCGCTCTTTGGGGCTCCTCCTCCTTTTCTACGTACTGAGTTCACAGTCAGTTCACGTGATTACGTGGGAGGCGTGATGACGCGACACGCAACTCAGTCTCCTACGGCCATCTTGCTGCCTTCCATTACAGTATATGGACAAAAAAGAGGTTCCAGTTATGACCATTACGCTTTGAATTTCGAAATGAAACCTGCCTAACTTTTGTAAGTAAGCTGTAAGGAATGAGCCTGCCAAATTTCAGCCTTCCACCTACACGGGAAGTTGGAGAATTAGTGATGAGTCAGTCAGTCAGTCAGTCAGTGAGTGAGTGAGTCAGTCAGTCAGTCAGTGAGGGCTTTGCCTTTTATTATTATAGATTCACTAAGTCCATGGCAAGCAAGATGCACGCAAGACAGCCACGCCCGCCAACTCACAGAGCCTCGCCCACCAACAATTCACTAAACAGCTGACCATGGCTCGAGAGCGAAAGCATTTGCCAAGAATGTGTTCATTAATCAAGAACGAAAGTCGGAGGTTCGAAGAAGATCACACCGTCGTAGTTCTGACCATACACGATGCCGACTGGCGATCCGGCGGCGTTATTCCCATGACCCGCTGAGCAGCCAACTGGGTAACCAAAGACTTTGGGTTCCGGGGGGAGTATGGTTGCAAAGCTGAAACTGAAAGGAATTGACGGAAGGGCACCACCAGGTGTGGAGCCTGTGGCTTAATTTGACTCAACACGGGAAACCTCACCCGGCCCGAACATGGCTCACAGGTGCATGCGACTGAGGCAGTGTGTGGAAAATGAACAGTCAATGTGACTCACAAGTGCATGTGGACTGTACACAGACGAAAGCAATTCAGGTGAGGAGTTGGGGGCGGACACATGAGCTGGCAGTGTGTACTGAACGATGACTAAGAGATGACTTAAGAAATCGGCAGACTAGAATGGCGGGGGCGGAATGGGCGTCAGACGATCGAACTTGCCTATCTAGAGGATGTAAATGTCCTAACACGGGTTCCGTAGGTGAACCTGCAGAAGGATCGTTACCGGTTGTGCCGATCCGTCGTTGGACGGTTAGGACCCGAAACCTCTCAGGCCCGCTTCCCCGCCCTCTCTCCAGAGTTCCTTCTTTGCATTCACTTTCAGTCGTATCCTCAAACCCACCCCATTTGGACAACTGTGTCTTTCAGGAAGTGTTCACCCATCAATACATAATTATGCGGCGTATGCTACGCCGCGGGTTGGCTAGTATATAGTATTATATACATTTGACCTACATAATGTTTGGGACAAATACACATTTGTCCCTGATTTACCCCTCTGCTACACAGTTTAAAATTACAAATCAAACAATTCAGACATGATGAAAGTGCACATTGCAGACTTTAAAGGTACTTGCATACATTTTGGTCACATCATGTACAAATTATAACACTTTTAATACGTGGTCCCCTATTTCAAGGCTCCACTATGTTTTGGACAACTGGCGTCACAAGTGTTTGTGATTACTCAGGTGCGTTTTATTGCTTCACTAGCAATAGACAGCAGCCATAAGATACCTAGGCTTGCTTCTACCCTATGGAGTCTATAGTTGCCATTGCTCAACATGAGGACAAGACCTGTGCCAATGAAAGTCAAAGAGGCCATTATGAGGCTGAAAAACAAGAACAACACTATTAGAGACATCAGCAAACCTTCAGAATTACCTAAATCAACTATGTATATGTAATATTATTAAGCGGAAATAATGCGCTGGTAAGATCAGTAATCGTAAAGGGACTGGTAGCCCAAGGAGGCAGATGTGTATGTGTCAGAGACTACTATCTGCAGAAGACTTCATGAACAAAAACATAGAGGCGTCACTGCAAAATGAAAACCACTAGTTAGCCATAAAAACAGGATGGTCATATTATAGTTGGCAAAAGCATACTTAAGAGCCCACAGAATTCAGGAAAAAGGTATTGTAGACAGACCAGGCAACCTGTATCAGAGTGATGGCAAGAGCAAAATGCGGAGACAAAAAGGGAAGATCCAAAGCATACAACCACATCTGTTAAAACAAGGGGGTGGGGGTATTATGGCTTGTAAGACTGCCACAGGTACTGACACACTTAAACTCACTTATGAACAGATGGCACCACAAATGGCAGTCTCAGTTCAGTGCTCTTTAGGATTCTGTTTGTTTTTGTTTATTTGTCCCGTGATGTTCAACTGTAATCAAGAACACATGTGAAGAATTGTTGAATATTTGGCAATTTACTTTGTGTGATTTGATCCTGGATTTTTCTGGATATCTTAGCCAGTGGAGAAGCAGCTGTCAGCAGCAGATACAGACAAAGGTATCGGGGTTTTCGAATGTTATTCCCAAGTTTACATCTGGCAAACTTCCAATTTGTAGGTGACAAAATGGATGAACTGTTACTCCTCAACAGAACTCATAAGGACTTTTCACTTTCCTCTACTCTGTGTTTCACGAAAACCTGGCTAAATGAATCCATCCTGGACTTTGCATTACACACGCCCAGCTTTAAATTTTACAGAGCGGACGTCTCATCGGAGACATCAGGGAAAAGAAAGGAAGTCATAATCTGCTTTGTATCAATGAAGGTTGGTGTACCAATATCACGGCGTTAAGTAAAATGTGTTGTCCTGACTTAGAAATGTTTTTTTGTTAACTGTAGGCAATTTTATTCACCATAGGAGTTTTTCTCATTTATTGTGGTTAGTGTCTACATTCCACCTCAAGCCTGTGTGAATGCTGCTCTTCAAAAATTGACTCATCAGATAACAAGCACAGAGCAAAATTATCCAAACTCCTTTCTGATTACACTAGGGGATTTTAATACAGCAAATCTCAGCCATGAACTTCCCAAATTTATATAAAGTGCCCTACCAGAGACAGAAAAATAATGGATCATTGCTATACAGTGTTAAAACATGCCTATCACGATGTCCCCCATGCAGCTTTGGGTTTCTCTGACCACTGTTCGATTCATTTGCTCCCAACCTATAGGAGTAAGTTAAAGTCTGCTAAATTAATACAGTGTGGATTATTAAGGCAAAGTTGAAGCACAAGCCTGCTTTGACAGTATTGACTAGGGTGTCTGTAATGATACTGCTGGTAATTTACATGCACTGGTAGACACAGTAACATCTTGTGTTAGCTTTTGCAAAAATGTATGTATCCACCAAGACTCGGTTAAAATTTAACAGCAACAAACCTTGGTTCACTGCAAAACACAAGCAGCTTCATCAAGCCAAGGAAGCTGCCTATTGAATTGGGGATAGAACACTGTTTAGACAGGCAAGGAACACACTGATAAAATAAATCAGATTGGCTAAAAAGAGTTAAGCTGAAAAACTGAAAAATGAATTTTTAGTCAATAACCCTGCAGGTCAGGACTACAAAATATTACAAATTACAGGCAACCATCACCCCATATTGCAGTTAATTACCAGCTGCCAGGCGATTTGAATACATTTTACTGCAGGTTTGATAAGCCCCAGAATACAAAAGACATATCTCCTGCCCTTTCAATGTACACTCATACGAACGACTCTACTTCATCCCCCACACATTCCCCCACTCAACCTGCATTAAATATCTCTGAAGAGGATGTGTGTCAGCTCCTCAAAGGACAGCATACTAAGAAAGCAACAGGTCCAGATGGAGTCTCACCCTCCTGCTTAATAATCTGTACTGATCAACTGGCTCTCATCTTTACTCAGATTTTCAACAAATCATTAGCACTGTGTGAAGTTCCCTAATGGTTCAAACAAGCCACAATCAGACCAATCCCCAAAACATCCAGTACAACAGTACTGAATGAACGGAAGCCTGTTGCTCTGACATCTGTGGTCAACTGAGAGACATCATAGCTCCCTTGTTGGACCACCTGCAGTTTGCTTGTCAAGAGAACGCTATTTTGAATAGTCTGCAACTTCAAAGTTTGCAAACAACCAGTCCATTTGTAGTGCTTACTACAATAGTGATACTAATGTAAATAGTAAGGTGGACAGTTTTAATGCTAAAGTGAGAGCTGCCCATGTTGCTCCTGGAAAGATATCTAAGAAATCTTTCAGCACTATCATATCATTGAAGACCAAAAGAGTGTCCGATTTAAAGAAAACATGCCAGACAGCTGAGCATAAATGGAGAAAAACTAAATTGATAGTTCACTATGAAATACTGAAGGCTAAAATAATCAAATATAACAACATAGTCCATCTTGAGAGGTGGTGCTACTTCTCTAAAATTATAAATAATAATGCTGGAAATCCAAGAGTTTTATTCTCTACTATTGATCGTTTGATAAACACACGTCACTCAATGGAATACCTCCAATAAACTACCAGTGAAACTTGTTAGGCTGTTGCTATACTTTTTAAACACAAAATTAATGATGTTAGAAATAATATAGTACATTCTCCCCAAAGCTGATCCTATTAAATCCTGGTATTCCATTTTAAGCAAATTAAATTCTTTCACCAGGATAAATTTACCTGATCTATGAAGAAAAATTTCTCAACTGAAACCCTCCACCTGCATTCTGGACCCAATACCAACAAGCTTTTTCAAAGAAGTATCTGATGTGCTAATTGATAACGTGCTTGACATAGTAAACTCATCACTAGATACAGGGTTCTTCCTAGACTGTCTTAAAACTGCTGTTGTTAAACCCCTGCTCCAGAAAAATAATTTTGATTCCTCTGTTTTTGACAATTTTAGACCCATTTCTAACCTGCCTTTCTTAAGTAAAATTCTAGAAAAGGCAGTCATTATGCAGCTAAATGATCACTTGAATAAACATGCTATTCTTGACAAGATTCAGTCAGGTTTTAGGACCAATCACAGTACGGAAACTGCACTAGTTAAAGTAATAAATGACTTGCAGGTTAATGCGAACAGAGGCTATTTATCTGTTCTATTCCTCTTAAATCTGAGTGCAGCATTTGATACCATTTGTTATGGTGTATAAAATCTGTACATTTTGGTTTCCATTATATTTTGTTCGAGACAAGACAACAGATGAACTAAGACAAATCAAAGCAGGTTTTCTTACACCTCACTTTTAAAACAGCTGTTTCCAACATTGAAAGGAAGACATTCTGGTGGCTTCAATTACTTTATAACCTGGGAAAGGAAGCCTGAGCTGATACCTCAGGCTATTGATTACTTTATGGATGGACATCTGGGACAACAATTGGGTTTATGGCCTGGGAAAGGGAGACTGAGTCAAAATCAAAATCAAAATCTGGGAAAGAGTTTGAGCAAAATTCATCAATCACATTGACAGACAGTCAATCAGGTGCATGTGTTGTGAAACCAAGGCATGACATTTCATAATAAATATGCCTTGGTTTAGGAGGAGCAGAAAGAGGAGAAGAAGAAAGAGAAGAAGGAGAAGAAGAGGAACAGACGAAGACGGCACTGGTCATCAGAAAGGCATCATGAACAGATTGCTAAATAAAACGCCTCCCTGGGACATTCATCCTTGTCATCTGTAACTTATTTTCGTAAGCTTTTCCTAAAGACTATATATATATATATATATATATATATATATATATATATATATATATATATATATCAGACTTTTCTATCAGTACCTATTTGCTATTATTCTTTGTTCCAGTGGTATTATTATTATTATTATTCTTGTAATAAATACCATGCTGCTTTTAACTTTCTATGCTTTGTCTTAATGTCTAGAGTGACTGAATTAATAAGATTTCTTTGAGCACCTGGTGTAGCCAGATTTTTTGCCATTATTTCTGTGCTGCGAGGTTTATAGGGCTGAGAGTGAGGACACCACTCAATAGAAGGGACAGTATAATAAAAAGAAGGTATTCTTGGCTGATAAATGGCCTATAGTCAAGAGTGCTGAGTCTTCATAAGTTTAAATGTATTCTTGTAGATCAAAATTAATATTTAGGTCTGAGATATCACTAAAACATTGTATGTTGTTCGTGCCGATAATAAGTAAGTCTGTTGAAGTGCTGAGTGACAGGCTGATGTGTGGTTTAAAGTGCTAAGGGTTAATCAGTGTGTGTGTGTCATTCATGGGGCACTGTTGTGGTTAGGGTCTGTGTGTGTGTTTATCTGTGTGTGTGTGTGTGTGTGTTCATTTTAAAGTGCAACAGTAGACGAACCCGATAACGAACTTGATGAGAACATTTACCCTTGAGAAAACAAGTAAAGGGTAAGTAGAGGGAAATACTACGATAATACACCATTGATAACATTATTCTTATACATTGCCTTACTCGGTGGGTGGGCCTCTCTGGCAATGTCTTAAATTAGTCTGACTCTTACTAAATAGGTAGAAAATTCTCTGTTAGTTGAAGTAATTATACTTCGAAGACGCATGATATTCTATATGGTGTTCACAAGGATCTATCCTGGGTCCACTGCTCTTCTTGATCTAGATGCTTCCATTAGGTCACATTATCTCAAGACATAACATGAGCTACCGCAGATATGCTGATGACACACAGCTGTATTTATCAATAGCACCTGATGACCCTACCTCTCATGGTTCACTGACCTAATGTCTTGCTTGTGTTTCTAAATGGATGAGTAGTAATTTTCTCAAACTAAATAAGGAGAAATCAGAAATCTTAGTTATTAGCAAAAATGGATATAGTGAGGGTATTAGAAACATACTTGATCCATTAGTTTTAAAAGTGAAAATAGAAGCATAGAACTTAGGGATAATTAATGACTCTGGCCTAAATTTTAAATTACCTTTAACCAGATTACCAGGACAGCATTTTTTCACTTACGTAATATAGCAAAAGTTAGATCACTTATAGCTTTGCAAAATACTGAAAAATTAGCTCATGCTTTTGTTTTTATTCGACTAGATTACTGAAACACACTCCTTTCAGGATTACCAAAGAAAGACATCAATAGGTTCCAATGAGTGCAGAATGCAGCTGCCAAAATCTTAACTAGGAAAAGAAAATCTGAGCACGTCGCTCCAGTTTTGAAGTCATTACACTGGTTTCATGCGCCATATAGAAGTGACATTAAAATACTGCTATTTGTTTACAAAGCCTTAACACTAGAATCCCTGAAACCTACAAAAAAACTCTTAATACTGGTCCACATTAAATGCCTTTGCACCTCTCCATCAGCGTCTTTTGTTTTGTAAATGTGTCGATCAGCACAAGCAGCAACCAGCCTGCTGTCCTATTCCCCGCCTTGATGGAGCTCAACTTGGGCAAAACGTTCTCTCTCACAGGGAGTCACATCGCTGGTGTTCCCTGCCTGGAGTTTGCATGTTTCCCTGGTGGGTTTCCATAGTGTGCTCCGGTTTCCTTCCAAAGACATGAAGGTTTGGAGGAAGATGAAAAAGATTTGGTGACGATAAAATTATGCTAGTGTATGCGTGTGCTCGTATTCACCTTGCGATGAAGTGATGCCCAGTCCAGGGATTATTTCTGCCTCGTGTCCGATGCTAGCTGGAATGGGCTCACACCTGGATTGATGGATTTAATCATTAAACATCCATCCTTTTTAGAGATATTGTGGCAAGGTGTCCTCAGAATTTAATGGGTGTTTCATGCAATTCACAACACAGCAAAGCCGAACCTGTTCTCACCGTGATGATATCTCGCACTGCCACCTGGTGGAACCTTCCAGAGTTACATAAAGTATGCGCACAAGTATAAACAGTACAACACTTGCGTAGCAGTACCGTCCCTTAGAGATTTTTAAGGAGGAGGATGTGGATAGCTGTAGCAACTACAGCGGGATAAAATTGATGACCCACAGCATGAAGTTATGGGAAACAGTAGTGGAAACTAGGTTAAAAAGGAAGGTGATGATTAGTGAGCAGTAGTATAGTTTCATGCCAGGAAAGAGCACCACAGATGCAGCGTTTGCTCTGAGGGTATTGATGGAGAAGTATAGAGAAGGACAGAAGGAATTGCATTGTGTCTTTGTGGACTTGGGGAAAGCATATGACAGGGAGCCTACAGAGGAGCTGTGGTATTGTATGAAGAAGACAGGAGTGGCAGAGAAGTATATAAAAGTATTACAGGATGTGTACAAGGGAAGTGTGACAGTAGTGAGGTCTGCGGTAGAAGTGATGGGTGCATTCAAGGTAGAGGTGGGATTACATCAGGGATCAGCTCTGAGAAACTTTCTTATTTGCAATGGTGATGGAAAAGTTGACAGACAAGATTAGACAGGAATACCCTTGGACTATGATGTTTGCGGATGACATTGTGATCTCTAGTGAGGGTAGGGAGTAGGTGGAGGAGACCCTGGATAGGTGAAGATATGCTCTAGAGAGGAGAGGAATGAAGGTCAGTAGGAATAAGACAGAATACATGTGTGTGAATGACAGAGAATGTCAGAGGATGCAGGGAACTGACTTGCCAAAGGTGGAGGACTGTAAATACACATCATAAACCCAATATTTACACAATATCTAAGTTAAACCTGTGCGATACCCATTCATACATCCAGTTTTTTGGAGCCTCGTCACACCTGCCATAAAGTTCTCTACTCTGAACGTACACCTGGGGACCCCTTACTGCAAGGGAGCAGCACGACTGTGCATGTTTAATACCTGCTTTAATGCATTTCATCATGAACATTTATCTTAGCAGTCAACATTTTCAGAGAGCAGGAATATCATGAAGTGAATGTATTCTGTGCAGCGATCACTGCCTGTGCCTCCTCTTAGTGCAAGAACTAGTCAGATTAAGAAGCGCGTAACGATTAACAACTGGGTCGGGGAACACTTAACACAAAGCATTTAATGTGCTACATTAATTTATGACGGGGTTTGAGAAAATCTAGTAAATTAAACATTGATTTTAGGTTGAAGTTCAGTTTACGACATTCTACTTTAATGACAAAATAAACTGAGAATAAAGTGGAAATGTCAACTTTAATCTTGACATTAAAAACATCTAGAATAAAGTAGAAATGTCGAGAATAAAGTCAACATGCCGACTTTATTCTCGACATATAATTTTTTTTTCTTCAGTGTCCGTATTTTTTTTTCTTCACCGTGGCCCTAATATGCTTCCATAGGGCTACACCAGAAATCTATAATAATAAAAGGCAAAGCCCTCACTGACTGACTGACTGACTCACTCACTGACTGACTGACTGACTGACTCATCACTAATTCTCCAACCTCCCGTGTAGGTGGAAGGCTGAAATTTGGCAGGCTCATTCCTTACAGCTTACTTACAAAAGTTAAGCAGGATTCATTTCGAAATTCAACGCGTAATGGTCATAACTGGAACCTCTTTTTTGACAATATACTGTAATGGACGGCAGCTCGATGGCCGTGGGAGGCGGAGTTGAGTGTCACGTCATCACGCCTCCCACGTAATCACGTGAAAAGACTGTGAACGCAGTAGGCAGAAATGAAGGAAGAGCCGCAAACAGCAAAGAACAAAAAATTCATTAAACAATTGAGAAGGGAGCAAAACAATAAGAAGCGAGCGACTGAAGCATACAAGCATCTTCATAAGGGAAACAAAGCACGGTGTAAAACGTAAGTTTAAATTAAGTTTATAGAAACGCTCCCGCTGCGGATTGCAATAACATATTCGCGAGATAAAAGTTTAATGAGAAGACACAAGGTATAAACGAACCACACGCCGTAGCGCAACGTTAGGGGCTTCACCTCTGGCGCTAACGTTCGAGATTCGATTCCCGAGAGAGGATGCAATGAGTGTGTACGCATGAAGAGCACAGAATTAGTGAGAAACACGTGTCGCATACTCTTTGCTTTATTTGAAAGTAAACTATTAAAACCATTCTATGATCTGCTTCTCGCAACTGAAAGACGGCACATGGCGGATGTTAGCCGACTTGCTGACCGCAACGTTAGGGGTTTCACCTCTGGCGCTGACGATAGAGATTCGATTCCTGAGAGGGGATGCAATGAGTGTGTACGCATGAAGAGCACAGAATTGGGGCGAAACACGTGTCGCGTACTCTTTGCATAATTTGAAAGTAAACAATTTCAACCATTCTATGATCTGCTTCTCGCAACTGAAAGACGGCACATGGCGGATGTTAGCCGACTTGCTGACCGCAACGTTAGGGGCTTCAACTCTGGCGCTGACGATAGAGATTCGATTCCCGAGAGGGGATGCAGTGAGTGTGTACGCCTGATGAGCCCAGAATTAGTGAGAAACATGTGTCGCATACTCTTTGCTTTATTTGAAAGTAAACTATTAAAACCATTCTATGATCTACTTCTGGGAACAGAAAGAGGGCACGTGGCGGACGTAAGGCGACTTGCTGAGCAACCACAAGCGCAACCTGGCAGGTAACCACCCATACAATCAGATTGTGATTCAGAAAACGAATGCCATGAATGTAATTACCATGATCTACA
>NC_041394.2:160579900-160589900 GCF_900747795.2 Erpetoichthys calabaricus | reverse complement strand
TTTACTAAGTCTAAACGCCTTTTTGGATGGTTGAAAATATGTTGTCAAATTTTTAGTTTAAGTTGTTCGCAAACTTTGTTCAATAAAAAGTCTCTATATTTTCACTGCATCTGTCATACAAAGTGATTCCTTATTTTCATTAGTGCCACCCCCTTGAAAACTATCACTTTATGGGGCCATGCAAACCTGTATTAATACTTGTGTGCACATTAAAATTTTTTTTGAACAATGTACAATTCTCATGACAGTGGAAAAGGTTGTTCTTAGCCGGTAATTGCAGTGGAAAATGTGGTTAACATCCACTCGTGCATGGGAAAAAAAATACCATCCAATACCGTTAAACCAGTATAATTTTGCAAAATACTGTGTTCTAGAATTTTGGTCATACCGCCTGGGACTACTGGAGAGGCATCAGTTTTAAAGGAAGGCACCAGGGCTTGTAGATTTTAAAGGAGTTTCCTACCAGACAGTTTTAACCTCGTTTTTTTTAATGGATTTTTCCATTTATGGGATTTTAACCTCCACAGCACACTTTATTTTATGGATTATTTATTGACAATTTTTGGAGCACTGCACCCTTTTGAACACTGTTTTGATTTGTTTCTTTTAATAAAACCACATGAACAATTTTTACCATCCCCTTGCTTCATGTGTGTTTTGTCCTTTTCTGCCATGCTCATCCGGTTACATTATTGACAGTGTTGAGTTCAATAGGCTCCCAAAAATGAAAGTGAGATCATGGAGCCAACCTGTACCATCACACACCTACACAACCCTTTACAGTTGTTTTACATTCTTGAGCCAAGCAGAAGCTGTAGTAGGAGGTTTAAGTAGCAATTGAGAATGGACTGTGCATCTGTACAGAGAAAAAAGAAATCCGAGCATTCTTCCAGGAAATAAATGCATCGGAGGGTGGAACACTAGTATAACCAAGAAAGAGCAGCAATCTGGCTGTTAGCTTCTAAAGTTACCTTAATGGGTAACATGACTGGCAAATGGCCAAAGAAATGCCAGATCTGCCAACTCTTCTATGAGACAGTTACACATGGTGACAACCAGAAAATAATGTAACTACCAATCAAATATGACATAAGCAATAATATCACATTTCTAATAACATAAAAATTTAAAAAAGGGAAACTAATCTTGTGAAGACTCACACCAATTCTAAACAGCAGCACATTCCAAAACTTTCTGAAAATTGAACCAAACTGACTTTTACCAGCAAATTAGTCAATATTCTCTGGGTGGTGACAGTACAGAGAATATAAGAAATTTTAAATTAATTCCTTTGAGGCTTTAAACCTATCTGTATCGATTTGCACTTTTTATTATTTTGGTCGAGTTTCCCAGATGGATTTACAGAATCTATACATAGAGGTTTTAGAACTCAAGGATTTTTTTTTTGTTGTTATTACTTTTTTGGGTTTAGCGTAAATTGAGAAAGCTCAAGTTTTTTCCTGTTATTCAAAGACAACATCTTAGTTTCCTTTGACCACCACTGTTTAGGGGCTTTTGGACATTATCCCACAATCCTATGGGATGTGTACTACCTGCAATCTTATCAGAGTACCGTTTAAAGGTCATCAAAACATCTCCATATTTTCCAAGTTTAATACATAGAACTAGCACTAAAATATTTCTAAACTTTTAGTTCCAATTGACTTCCTGGTTTTCTGATTTGTTGCTCTTGATTCTGACTACGAATTATTGATTATGTTTCCACTCCTGGTTGTTTGAAACACAGAACTGACTTTCAGTTTAGGCCTTAGTTTGCCTTTTCACTACAGGTATTTCCAAGTCCTCTATATTAAAAACATTATTGTCTCACTGAGTCAGTACACTACCAGGTTAGGTCCATAAGCAAGGAAATAAAAATCACTGCTGTACCGAAAAATCTGCAGTGTTCTATAGTGCCTCATTCATGGCAGATTCATGCCCTCTAGTGGTCACATCATAAATAATTACAATATTCTTTCAAAATCCATATAGCAGAATCAATCTCTTCTGTTTACAAACTACAATTACTTCATTCTGAAAGTTATTATAAACATACCATACCACTACTGAGATTTTATTTTTGAAAGGACAAATTTGCTAGAAGAATCTTTAGCATTAATGCTGACAGACACGGTTCAGCCCATCTCTCACTTACCTTTTCTGTTAAAAATTCTTGACCGTGCTGTGGCCTCCCAACTCACCAATTACTTAACTTCTAATAATATGATGGAACCCTTTCTGTCTGGTTTCAGGGTGCATCACAGCTGAGAAACTCCTCTGCTTTGGTTAACCAATGATTTGCTTATGGCAGCAGACTCTGAACAAACCAGATTATTAGTTCTGTTAGATCTTAGTGCAACATCCAAAACTGTCAGACATGACATTCTACTGTTCAGAGTGGAGAACATGCTGGGTATCTCTGGCAGTGGCACCAGTGGTTTAAACCCTATCTGAGTGACGGGCAATAGTTTGTTAGTCTTGGCAACAGCAGATCCTGCTCAGTGTTACTCACACAAGTTGTTCCTCAGGGCTCTGTCCTTGGCCCTCTGCTCTTTTTTATCTATATGCTTCCCCTTGGCCATATCATTCGTAGCTATGGACTGGATTATCATTTCTATGCAGATGATGCTCAACTCTATTTCAGTGTTAAAAGTGAAACTTCATCAAAGCTTTCTCAGCTCAAAACTTGCCTCAGTGAAATAAAAAAACTGATTGGGGCAGAACTCTTTAAAATTACATTGCAACAAAACTGAACTCCTGCAAATCGGCATGAAAGCCCAACTTAAGAAACTGAGCTCCTTCTTGGTCACTCTAAATGGTTATCTCATCAGACCTTCTTCTGATGCAAGGAGTCAATGTCATTTTTGATTCCTCCCTTTCTTATTCCGCACACATAAACCACATTAAGAAATGTTCTTACTTTCACAACATATCCTGTGTTCATTCATTCCCCTCTTTTTCTAATGCTGAGAAACATGCCCATGTTTTTATCACATTCTGCATTGATTATTGTAACTTACCTACTGACAGGTGCTGCTTCTAATTTTACATCAGAGCTCTAGTTGATTCAAAACTCTAACATGAACCAGCAACAACAAGCACATAACACCCATCCTGCTTCACCTCCATTGGCTCCCTGTGTCTTACAGGATTGAATATAAAATTCTATTATTAACCTACAAAGCTTTAAAAGGCCTTGCACCAGACTACATCAGTGACTTATTCCATCACTATGCTCTTGTTCACCCACTTAGGTCCACTGATTCTGGCAATCTTGTGCCCCACACTAACTTGCGCCCTGTGGGTGAAAGGGTCTTTAGCTGTAGAGCACCCAGACTTTGGAATGACCTCCCGAAATTAATTAGATCAGCTGACTCATATCATTCCTTTAAAAAAACAACTTAAAACTCATCTTATCAGGAAGGCATTTATCTTAAACTGACATTCTGCCCTCTCTTTCAGTCTTCCTTTCTGTCCACATGCTCAGTATAATTTGTGTGTATATTACAAATGATGTTATCTGCTAGGCTTTTCTTTTAGTATTGAATTTAGTATTTTACTCTGGTTCATTGTCTTTTATCCTATTTAATGCTTTGTGTATCCTGTATCTGTCTGTTTTAGTTTTCGATTCAGGAAACATTTGTATATGTTACATATACCTGCTGTTTCTTTCTGAGCCTCTGTGAAGTGCATTGCTCATGGGAAAGGCACTATATAATTAAAATGTATTATTATTAGACCATCTCTTATATATATTTCTCTTCTGGTTCGTCCTGCCTCCACGCAGCCGACACGGCATTTCTCGATTCCTACTCGTCCTCTTCCATGTCATGCACTATACTGCCCTCCTGAGCATAATACATCCAACAAGTACTCGAGGTGCTGCCACAACGGTACAGTAGCTTTACCACCTTTGCGGGAGCCACCTGTGTCTTTACAACAGCTTCTTACACAGCAAACATCAGAAGCTAAAAATTATCGTGAACACATTCAAGAATACAACTCTTCTGTAGCGTTTGCTTCCATGGGTGCACAGATAACTCAACCTCCTGGCCACAGACCATACTATTTTAAAATACACGGGCAAATTTATCACCAATTCTCTCCACTATACTCTAACACTTCTACCTCTCCAGGATATGGACAGTTTTATGTTTTTGACACAGCGCAAGCTACTGAAGTACGCTTACAAAATAAAGCAAACTCTGCATGCAGAGAAAATGTACTTCTCCAGCTTCTCCTTCGCTAAATCATACAAACACATGCATGAAATCACTCAGTCCAATCCAGCAGCATCTGTACGAATGGTTTTCAAGGAAAACCCTAGGCAGGATTTAGGACGATACAATGCCCCGACATGTCACACCTATGTTGCAGCGATTTTCGTCGGAGAAGATGGCGAAACGCCAGCCGAAAGGGACATTTGCATCTATCCCATAGGCGACTCCTGTAAACAGATCTCCACTATCAATATGAATTGCGATCCTATGGTTTCCCACTTTTATTCCCTTACAGAGACATTGGCGGGCACAAAGATTTACAACATGTTCCCGATAAAAGATCCACCAAGCGAATAAGGCTTACTCAATGCCAGTTTTACGCATACAGATTAGCAATGAGGAATACATTTAGTATTTTGCACTCCAGCGGCAAACTATTCCAACAGTGCGTCGTAGATGTGTATGTTAAAACAGAGGGCGCGCGTCTCTGCTATCTCAGATTATATCAACAAGATCTGTGTGTGGAACTATCAGACGCATTGCAAGTTAACGCTTAAAATAACAACGTTCGTGTAGGCAAAATGATCATATTACCGCCCACATTTCCAGAAAGTCCAAGATACATGCAACAAAACTATCAGGATGCCATGGCCATAGTACGTAAATTTGGAAAGCCCGATTTATTTATCACTTTCACATGTAATCCTACTTGGCCGGAAATTCTACATGCACACTGCGTCTTTCAAGAAGTATTTATTTCTACTTAATTTCTGAATTCCTTTCTCACCGTTTTCCGTTCCTATTCTTACACCGCCGTATGCTACGGCGGGCATCGGCTAGTTATATGATAATACAGTTATGAAATTCAGCCTATGCTGTATAACACAGAAGGATGCATCAGTTAGGAGGCCAGCTGACCAAGGGCAGCCACTCCCCATCATTGTTTATTTAAAGAACCATGATTTATTCATGATTTATTTTCTCTAGGAATGTGTCAAATTCAGTTTTTTGTTTCCTTTCATAAGAAGCCAAGTGGACCTTCTGATGACTTTTATTATATTTTGCTCTAAGTTTATTGCTCCCTCTATTAATGTTGATTTAAAAAGATGCATATTTAGTAAAGGTTCTATAGTTTTGTACATTACATATGCATATATTGACTGCACCACTGTCAATGTAAGAAAAACATAAGTACACACAAAGAGAGTGCACCAAGACCACAGAGTCAATGTACAGTGGGTACGGAAAGTATTCAGACCCCCTTCAATGTTTCACTCTTTGTCATATTGCAGCCATTTGCTAAAATCATTTAAATTAATTTTTTCCCTCATTAATCTACACACAGCACCCCATATTGACAGACAAAAAAAAAAGAATTTTTGAAATTGTTGCAGATTTATTAAAAAAGAAAAACTGAAATAATTTTTAAGTACTTCTGCAATTCTGTTATTGTAAGGCTAAAATATTAAAATCCTCTCCAAAAAACATTTTCATATTTTAAATTAAAATTATGTTACAAATGCAAACATTAGGTGTTAAACCTTAGCATAAGCACCATGTGTATAGTGGCTAGCAATATTATTCAGACAATTTTCTAATCTTATTGAAATTTTGTTCTCTCTGATTACACTGCACAACAAAGTTTTTGCTCCTTGAACACTGTTGGGTGTTTCTTATAGATTTTTGGGTGCTGATCACGAATATCACATCGACCAATTGATTGATTTACCCATCACGTACCGTTTTCAGAGAAATCTTCAGTTTTGTCATGATTTTTTCTTATATTTGTATCCAAACATTTTCGTTCCCGTAAGTGACTTATCAACAACGGTTTGTGCAGCTTGGGCATTTCCAGGCATGGAATCAGGTCAGGTTGGAAGCTATTCTGTGGAAATTGACATCCTGGGCAGGTCTGAACGAGCTTGATGTTGTCTCAGCATGCTATAAAGGTGGCTTGCATACACTGATCCTGCTCATCTGGTTAATATAGATAGTCAGTGTGTATGTATAGTATCAGTATAGTAAAGTATAATATCTGTAGCAATATAACAGTAAGTAAACTTGATTGTATAGACGTTTTGGTGTCGGGCAATATGTCTCATCAATGTCGTAACAGCCACGATACATTCTGCTATATCTGTGGTGAATATAAACATTTTGCACAAGTCGACAGTCTCTGTTTCTGTTGTGACATTGAAGGATTGTTCTCGGCCTTGGGTTGTGATCACAACCCGGAAGAGTGGCGTCTCTTCATTGATTTGTCAGTGTTAACAATGAAAGCTGTTCTGCTACACAATGGCAACATTTATCCTTCAGTACCTGTTGGCTGTGCAGCACACATGAAAGAAAAGTAGGAGAATATGGAACTGTTGCTGAAGCATGTCCAGTATAGCAGGTACAACTGGAATATCTGTGGAGATCTTAAAGTCGTTGCTCTGTTACTAGGACTGCAGCTCAGCTATAGAAAGTACTGTTGTTTCATCTGTGAATGGGACAGCCGTGCAAAAGATTCGCACTATTCTCAACTGGCCACTCCGTAAAAAGTTAGTTCCAGGACAGAAAAATGTGGCACATGAATCGCTTGTCGACCCAGCAAAGATATTTTTGCCTCCTCTTCACATAAAACTGGGACTCATGAAGAATTTCATGAAAGCACTGAACAAGGAAGGCGAAGATTTTCGTTATTTAAGACAGATGTCTCCAAGAATAACTGACACCATGATCAAAGAGGGCATTTTTGTTGCCCACAGATCAGACATGTTATGAGTGACAAGCGGTTTGAAGATCTGTTAGTTGGGCCGGAAAAAATTGCCTGGAAAGCCTTCAAAGACATTGTTGACAATTTTCTAGGCAATTACAGAGCCCCAAACTACATTCAGCTGGTAGACAAACTTCTCAAAGCATACAAGACAATGAAGTTCAACATGTCACTCAAAATTAATTTCCTCCACTCACACTTGGAATTCTTCCCCGCAAATCTCAGTGCTGTCAGTGATGAACACGGTGAAAGGTTTCACCAGGACATTGCTACGATGGAGAAACGATACCAGGGCAACTAGAAATCCGTCAATGCTTGCTGACTACTGTTGGACACTGCAACGTGATGCATCAGACATTGAATACAAAAGAAAATCAGGAGCAAAACATTTAATTCTGTTGAGTTTAATAGCTTGTGCGAAACATAAACGTGACTAAATACGTTATTGTCAGTAAACATATAAATGTCAATTTCTCAGAGTTCCTACGTGATGCAGTAAAACCAAAACTATATTTGTGCATACCCAGTAGGTACCTGTCACAATCAGCAAAAACTTTTCAGGAAGCAAGACTTTTCAAAAAAATTGTTGTGCAGTGTTATTTTTAAAGCACTAAAATTCAAATTTATTTTTTAATGTGATATTATGTTTAAAAAAAAGTCTTAAAAAAGGAAATAAGAGCTGTTTGCATAAGTATTAAATCCTTGTCTTGTGGAAGCTCTCAGTTTACGTAAGTGAAAAACAATTCGCAAACAAGGACTCTATTGTCTTACAGCTGGGCTCCTCCAGTCAAAGATTAAAATAACACACATTATTTTGATTAAAACCCTTACAGTTAAGGTAATATTTTTTCAGCTTGTGAATCCGTGGGACAGCTTTTAAAATGAAGATGTGCATGTGGGTGCTGTTTTCGGTTATCAGGAAATGTAAGCTAAATCAAATCAGATGGTGCTTAGAAAAGGACACTCCTAAAAAACACTCTGAGCAAAAAAGGAGACCTATTAGAGCTCACTGAGAGGCCAACAATTACTCTGAAGGTGTCTCAAGCAAAGGAGGCGACATGGGGACCTAATCCAGATTTTTAAAATTTTCAAAAGGTACTGATACAGTGCATCCGGAAAGTATTCACAGCGCATCACATTTTTCACATTTTGTTATATTACAGCCTTATTCCAAAATGGATTAAATTCATTTTTTCCTCAGAATTCTACACACAATACCCCATAATGACAACATGAAAAAAGTTTACTTCAGGTTTTTGCAAATTTATTAAAAATAAAAAAATTGAGGAAGCACATGTACATAAGTATTCACAGCCTTTGCCATGAAGCTCGAAATTGAGCTCAGGTGCATCCTGTTTCCCCTGATCATCCTTGAGATGTTTCTGCAGCTTAATTGGAGTCCACCTGTGGTAAATTCAGTTAACTGGACATGATTTGGAAAGGCACACACCTGTCTATATAAGATCCCACAGTTGACAGTTCATGTCAGAGCACAAACCAAGCATGAAGTCAAGGGAATTGACTGTAGACCTCTGAGACAGGATTGTCTCAAGGCACAAATCTGGGGAAGGTTACAGAAAAATGTCTGCTGCTTTGAAGGTCCCAATGACCACAGTGGCCTCCATCATCCGTAAGTGGAAGAAGTTCAAAACCACCAGGACTCTTCCTAGAGAGGGCCGGCCATCTAAACTGAGCGATCAGGGGAGAAGGGCCTTAGTCAGGGAGGTGACCAAGAACCCAATGGTCACTCTGTCAGAGCTCCAGAGGTCCTCTGTGGAGAGAGGAGAACCTTCCAGAAGGACAACCATCTCTGCAGCAATCCACCAATCAGGCCTGTATGGTAGAGGGGCCAGACGGAAGCCACTCCTTAGTAAAAGGCACATGGCAGCCTGCCTGGAGTTTGCCAAAAGGTACCTGAAGGACTCTCAGAACATGAGAAAGAAAATTCTCTGGTCTGATGAGACAAAGATTGAACTCTTTGGTGTTAATGCCAGGCGTCACGTTTGGAGGAAACCAGGCACCGCTCATCACCAGGCCAATACCATTCCTACAGTGAAGCATGGTTGTGGCTGCATCATGCTGTGGGGATGTTATTCAGCGGCAGGGACTGGGAGACTAGTCAGGATAAAGGGAAAGATGACTGCAGCAACGTACAGAGACATCCTGGATGAAAACCTGCTCCAAAGCGCTCTTGACCTCAGACTGGGGCGACGGTTCGTCTTTCAGCAAGACAACAACCCTAAGCACACAGCCAAGATATCAAAGGAGAGTGGCTTCAGGACAACTCTGTGAATGTCCTTGAGTGGCCCAGCCAGAGCCCAGACTTGAATCCGGTTGAACATCTCTGGAGAGATCTTAAAATGGCTGTGCACCGACGCTTCCCATCCAACCTGATGGAACTTGAGAGGTGCTGAAAAGAGGAAAGGGTGAAACTGGCCAAGGATAGGTGTGCCAAGCTTGTGGCATCATATTCAAAAAGACTTGAGGCTGTAATTGCTGCCAAAGGTGCATCGACAAAGTACTGAGCAAAGGCTGCGAATACTTATGTACATGAATTTAATCCATTATGGAATAAGGCTGAAACATAACAAAATGTGGAAAAAGTGATGTGCTGTTAATACTTTCCGGATGCACTGTAAAATATATATATATATATATATATATATATACACATATATATATATACATATACATACATATATATATATATACATATATACATATATATATACATATATACATATAACATATATACATATATACATCTATACATATATACATATATACATATATACATATATACATATATATATATACATATATATAGTATATACATATATATATATATATACATATATACATATATATATACATATATACATATATATATATACATATATACATATATATATATATACATATATACATATATATATATATACATATATACATATATATAATATATACATATATACATATATATATATACTATATACATATATATACATATATACATATATAT
>NC_041394.2:160547970-160579400 GCF_900747795.2 Erpetoichthys calabaricus | reverse complement strand
TACATTATACATATATATACATATACATATATATATATATATATACACATATATATATATATATTTATATATACACATATATATATATATATATATTACACATACACATATATATATATATATATATACACATACACATATATATATATATATATACACATATATATATATATATATATATATATATACACATTATATATATATATATATATATATATATAGATAGACATCTTTCAGGGACATCCTCATCAACATATGCTCTCAAGAAAGATTTCAGTTTTAGACTACTGCTATATTATAGTACCAGCAAGGAAATTTAGGTAACTGAAAAACGTGGCATCAAGAAATCCATCATGTTAGTGCAAATGCCAAAATGTTGCTTTCATACGGTAATATTTTTCAATGCCAGAAATGATTCTGTTCACAAAGTTTGGTATGGATCTCTTCAGTGCCTGACTGGGAGTAATGGCAGGATTCATCAGAAAACTACTATTCGCCAACTAACCATTAACTTCTCTGGGATTTAAGCCACCCAGACCGTGCCAATTAACTGGCCAAAAATGATCTTTTTGGATTACTTTAAAGACTTCTAGGTACTGATAACCTCACAGGCCCTGCACAACTCCATAGTCTGAGAGTGTGGAACAGAGTTTGCTAGTTTTAAGGAGCCAAGAATGCATGCAAGAAATTTCATTATCTCAAAGAAGTTATGCTTGTTTATTTGGACATATGAGTTAAGCTCATATGTGTCTGTATTAGAAATTATTTAGTGCATTTTCATGTTATAAAACTTCTAAATGAATTTTGAAAATTGCATCTTTACTGCTCACAAAGTACCATGTCACATCAAAATGACCAGTCCATTCAAAACTCCCAAATTGTTAATTAAGTCCTCCCAGAGGAAAAAATATCTTGTGCATTATTCCCCCTGTACAGTAACTGCTACTAAGTATCTGTCGATTGTAGCAGTGTATACAGGGAATCTGTCTGCCAAGTTACTTTTGCAACAAAACTTGCACCTTTACACCACTCAAGACAACAGAACCATCTAAAACGCTGGCTGATATTACCAATAATTTGCACAGACTAACTCAAATGTTTAAAAATGTACATTGTGTGGAATTCCTAATCCAATTCATACTGGTCTACCAAATCAGTCAAATGCTCATCAAATACACAACTGCTAACAAACCTAATAGATATTAGTATATAACCCATAGAGAGAGATTTTCCACTTTGTACACATCACCTGTTTCATCACGACAATGTAGAATCCACTTGAGTCTGCATACTCTTAAATGTCTTTGGTTTTTTTCTAGTAACAAATTTCAAGAGCTTATATAATTTCAATTTGTACACCTTGGGTGTGTACTTTGTATTTTGTAGAATAGTTAGAGTGTGCTCAAATAGCTGAAGGAAAAGTCCTGCGAATAAATAAGTCCTTCTACCTGCCATTGTGATCACCATGGACAACAAAGTCTTTCACTGACCAAAACTAAAATTTGCCCAGTGTCTTGCACACAGTATCTATTACTTTAAACTTCATTTTGCCAAAACAGTTTTGCCCAGTGGGGGCTTGGTAGTCTTATTCCATTAGAACCCTTGCAGGTGTTTTTTCTCCAGCATCTCACCAACTGGAGTTATTTTCCTGTCCTCTCTTACCATCTGAACATAGCATCAGACTTAATATTAGACACTTACAAAATGAGTTTAGCAATTTAATAATACTGAATAAATCAATTTGTCAATACTTAAATGTTATTTCTATTATTTACTTAATGTATTATGTAATTTTCTATTATTTTTGTATTTATTATTTATGTATTCTTTGTAATTTCATTTTTTTCTTTAGCATCTTGTAAAGAATGAAAATGTGCTACAGAAGTAAGTGTTGCTGTTTAGTAAGCATGCAGTCCTCTCACCTGCTTCTTGCAGACCCTAAATTTAATCCAGGAGACTGAAGCCTACAGGTGACACTCACTCTTAGCATGACTCCAAAACCCTCTGTCTTGGTACAGCATCTTTTTCCTTTTAGTAAAACCATGTTTTGTGAATGACTCATAATCATCTGAAACATCTAAAATTCCAAAAGGGTAAACAGAAATAGGCATACCACTTAACTTAATACCCCAGGTAGGGCCAGGTTTTGTACAAAGATGCACTGAAAGCCTAAAATTGACTAAGTATTAGTTTAAATGGATGTTGAGAGTGTTATGGTGGATAGTCTGTTTGGCCAGAGGGTTCCTCATTAAGTTCACTGCTCTTAAAGTAAGTTTCTGCTGATGAGTTTGAGCAACATAATTGGCAGTGTATATTATTTTTATGTTTCTCACCTTTTGGAAATCTATCAACACTTGAAGTTGAGTACTTGTAAATACAAATGAGAAAATAGGTATTAAACGACTTATGTTTCGCAGGAAATATCAGTAAGAGAAAGTGAGTGGGTTAAGTTTAAAAGTTAATTAACAAGTAATGCAATTAGCAAAACTTTTGAATTATGATATAAATTAAATGAAGGCAGAAAATTAAATAATGACAATTGCTCATTATTTTTCATCTTGTTCAAAAGTATCATAACCAAGATTTACAGAAAATAATCTTGTTACACTGACATCCATGACACCACCAGACAAGGATACCTGTACATACATTTACTTTTTACCATATTGCCTTTTACTATACCCTTACTCTCTTAAGTTTGGTAGTGAAGGAATATGACTGTGAGGAAGAATTTTTAACACATAACTGCAGATGGTTTACTGAATTTGAAAGTTCAGTGTTACAGGAGATGAAAAACATTTATCCTGGTTGGTAAATGTGATAAACCAAAGCATACCTGGTATTCCTGGAGACACAATAAACACATTTTTGCTGTAACTGTTTAATCAAAGCAAAAGAATGCAAGGCAAGGTCATAAATTAGTACGGTAAGTATAGAACAGGAAAGACCTTTATATGTTTCTGCTTGTGACATCTTGTGACGTGGAACAAAAAGAATGATGTTATCTAATGGCATGCATATAAACAGCAGTGAAAATATATTTTAAAAAAGCTAAATTGTTGTAGTCAATTCACTTAATAGTTCTTTAAATTTGTACATAAAGGTGTCAAGTAATTAGGATATTTTAATGATAAGACTGATGCAGTTAATTTCAAATTAACACAGAAACACTACTGTATATTGATTTAGATAAAATGAAAGATAAGCAGAAAGAAAAACAGTTTTGAGACAAAACAAAATGGAAATTATTAAAGCACAATTCTTAAGGATACTATTAATGAATAAATCCAGAAGCATATTTCAAGTAAGAAAAAATAAAACACCAACTGAATAATTGTAATGTACTTCTGAAAGCTAGAAGTGACAGAGTTCCCACTAATCCTTTAAGATGTTAATGAGATAGGATTAACTTTACAGAAGAGTCTTAAAGAAGTGTTTGTCACACAGTACATATTGAAAATATCACATAACATCAACTTAAAATCTAAATAAAGCAATTATTGCATAGGGCAAAAAAATATATATATGATCAATGAGTTAAAGGGCAGGTTTAAAAGTATAACGTAGATGAAGGCAATGGGTTATACTTATTTTAAGAAAAAAAAAAAAAAAGAAGAGGATGGTATCACAAAGTGTGACACAGAGAAAAAAAATGAATTTGAAAAAGTAACAATTGTATGTAAGCATAACTTATTAAATAGCACTACCAGCTCCCACATAGATTTATATTTATATTTGAATTATTAAGAATCTGCCACCAAAATGTTTCAGGAGTTAAAAGGTTTAGTTTAATTCTTTCACTCTGATTCCAAAAATATACTAAAATTATTTACATTAACATATGCTTTTACTTGTTTAGTAAAATTATACATGCAAGTATTCAAGGCTAATTTTTTTTTAATCCATGTCTATTTTACAATTTCAGTCAATGACAGCAGTTTAGAAGTACAACTTAAACATATAATAACTAATTTGCCTTCCTGCCTAACAAAACAGCATTCACAAAAACATTCCCTTTTATTATTATCCCACAGTGTGTTAGTCTCTTACCTGTTAAGTTTCACCATTTTAAAAATATAATACATCCTCCTTCCTCTTGTTAATGAACTCTGATCAGAGGGAAGGCATGTCCATATCCGCATAAGTTTGTTAATGATTAAACTGGGATGTGTTTTGCAACACAAAAGGAATTAATTCTGCTGTACAGTCTGATGTCAAAAGGGGTGTGGAATGTTTCTAAAATTAAATTCTCCACCAAAAACAGTAATCTACTTAATAAGTCAATTTAAATTAAATGGACTTATATAGACAGGATTTCTAGGGCCTATCCAGAGGTCAATGTTATAGACTTCATAAAGTAAAGCTGTGAGTTTTCAACAGAAGATTTTAGAATTTGGTCAAGGAAATAATGATATATATTAAAAAAAAAAAAAAAAGTCATCCAATAGTTTTTTGTTTTTTTAAGACAGCTGCTGCTTTAACTAATTAGAAACTCCCAAAAAGAGCATAAAATGTAAACAAAAATTCAAACAGTGATGGTTTCCCACTGCTGCTCCCTTGTCAGCAGTTACATTTAATGGTCCAATAGGAAGCAAGGTCATCAGGCAGAAAAGCATTTACTCATCCATCTATCCATCCATTTCCAACCTGCTCATCTAGTTTAGAGTCATGAAAAGCTGTTGTCTATATTGACAACAGTGAGCTCAGAGTGAAAAATGGCTCTTAAAAGGGTTTCAGTCCATCACAAAGGACAACAGAGCACAAACAAATGACAAAAAAGTGCCAATTCTACACAGGAAATACCAGATTTGAACAGAGACATTTGATGGTATGAAGCAGAAATCAAACGTTGTTCAAACTCTTCTTTGGACTATTAATTTCATTTCACATCGATCAAATTTAACCAAGAAAATCTGCAATTTTTTTTCCCCTTCAGCAATCCAGAAAGTCACTATGCAATGCCTACTCACACAGAATATAATACTCTCTCTATAGCTGAAATGCCTACAATAAAGTAAAAATCATCTAACTGCATTTGTGTTGTAGTTATTTATATATACAGGATAGGAACCCACCCAAAGCAGACAGATAAGCCATGACTGATAACATTCACATTGTGTAAATAAGTAACTATGATTTATCATTTAACCTTTAAAAAATAAACAAGGTATTCAAAACATTTAATAAAAAAAACCTTTTGTCTTAATTTACCGTTTCATTAATTGTATCTGTAGCTGCATTTGTCAGGGGGTTCCAAATAGTTCAAAATGCAGCTACCAGAAAGGTTCCAGCAGCAAATCCAGCCACAAGGTAGAACAAACCAGTGTGTTTCTTCGTGCTGGTCCGAAGCCCAGATAAGTGGGGCAGGCTATGTCAGGAAGGACCTCTGGTGTAAAATTTGCCAGATCAATATGCAGACAACAATACAGATTTCCATACCAGATTGAAGCCCGGGTTAACAGTGGCCACTGCCAGTAGAGTTAGCCAACAGGGTGCTGGGGGTAATTGGGCTACTGTTGGCAGAAGGAGAAGAAGAGAGAGAAGGGTAGGAGAGTGGAAGTGAGGGTGGGAACTTTGAATGGTAAGGTAAGCAGCTAGAAGGGTTCTTGGTGAGACATCTGGGCAGAGGAAGAAGGGCGAAGAATCCTGGTGGTGGAATTAGGAAGTATAGGAGAGTATACAGAGGAAGAGGTTGGCAAAGAAAAAATGGAACAGTCAGAGAGATGTAGAAAGTAGACAGGAGTACAAGGAGACAAGGTGTAAGATGAAGAGAAAGCTGGCGAGGGCTAAAGAAAAGGCATATGATGAGTTATATGAGAGGCTGGACGCTAAGGAGGGAGTAAACACAGTGTGTTGAGAAGATGGAATGAGTCCTTTGAGAGGTGGATGAATGAAGAGAATGGGAGAGAGAAAAGGATGGATGATGTGGATATAGTGAGCCAGGAAGTGCAATGGATTAGCAAAGACGAAGTAAGGACAGCTATGAAGAGGACAAGGAATGGGAAGGCTGTTGGTCCACATGACATACCTGTGGAAGCATGGAGGTGTTTAGAAGAGATGGCAGTGAAGGTTTTTAAACAGATTGTTGAATGCAATCTTGGAACGTGAGAGGATGCTTGAAAAGTGGAGAAGAAGTGTTCTGGTATAGTTTTTTAATAATAAAGGGTGATGTGCAGAGCTGCAGTAACTACAGATGGACAAAACTGATCAGCAGCAGTTATGAGAAGGAATAGTGGAAGTTAGGTTAACAAGGAGAGGGGATAATTAGCGAGCAGCAGTATGGTTTCATGCCAGGAAAGAGTTTGCAGATGTGATGTTTGCTCTGAGGGTATAGATGGAGAAGTATAGAGAAAGCCAAAATGACTTGCATTGTGTCTTTGTGGACCTAGAGAAAGCATATGACAGGGTGCCTAGAGAGGAGTTGTGGTATTGTATGAGGAAGTCAGGGGTGGCAGAGAAATATTTATAAGTGGTACAGGATATGTACAAGGGAAGCTAGACAGTGGTGAGGTCTATGGTAGGAGTGACTTTTGTAGTTAAGGTTGAGGGGAGGTTACATCAGAGCCCTTTCTTATTTGCAATGGTGATGGGACAGGTTGACAGATGAGATTAGACAGGAGGCCCCGTGTACTATGATGTGTGCAGACAACATTCTGATCTGTAACAAGAGTAGGGAGCGAGTTTAGAAGACCCTGGAGAGGTGGAGAGGAATGAAGGTCAGTAGGAACAATACAGAGTACATGTGTGAGAATAAGAGGGAGGTCAGAGAAATGGTGAGGATGCAGGGAATAGAGTTGGTGAAGGTGGACGAGTTTAAATACTTGGGATCAACAGTACAGAGTAATTGGGAGTGTGGAAGAGGGGTGAAGAAGACAGTTCAGGCAAGGTGGAGTGGATGGAAAAGAGTATCAGGAGTAATTTCTGACAGATGGGTACCAGCTACAGTAAAAGGGAAGGTCTACAGGATGGTAGTTAGACCAGCTATATTACAGATCAGGTTGGATGGTTTGGAGACAAAGCCAGAGAGGCAAGACTGCGCTGGCTTAGACACGTGCAGAGGAGTAATGCTGGGTATATATTGGGAGAAGGATGCTAGAGATGGAGCTGCCAGGCAAGAGGAAAAAAAGAAGGCCTAAGAGAAGGTTTATGGATGTGGTTAGAGAGGACATGCAGGTGGTGGGTGTGACAGAGCAAGATGCAAAGGACAGGAAGATATGGAAACAGGTGATCTGCTGTGAGCAACTAAAAGAAGAAGAAGAAATAGTATGCTTTGTGTACAAAAAATATACAATCCAAGCATCCTCATTTTAAAAGTTTTAGAGAAATTCAAAGCAAACACTAAACATAAAAAATAAAGAAGAAAGTTGATAATACACACAAAAAAGCTTCTTGTCCACGATGTCCAAATCTAGACTCCTTGTCTGCTGATAAGAAAGGAAGATTTACAATACATTAGGGATGGATTTAATACTAGATTTTAGTAATCAATATATTTGCTGTGCACATGGGCAATCTTTTCTGTAAAATTTGTGCAAAAGTGGTTGCTGATTTGGAGGAAGGTTTATTTACAGTCAAGAATTGGCAGCAAAAAGGGGCAAAAGTATTTTTATTAAATCCTAGAACTTGGATATTATCATTTTAAAATCAAAATTGAGGGAGAATATTTTTATTTAAGTATGTGAAAGGGATGGTTTAGAAAGAAAAAATCATTTATTGACATCCACTTCAATTTCTGACAATTAAAAAAAGACTACAGTAATCCCTCCTCCATCGCGGGGGTTGCGTTCCAGAGCCACCCGCGAAATAAGAAAATCCGCGAAGTAGAAACCATATGTTTATATGGTTATTTTTATATTGTCATGCTTGGGTCACAGATTTGCGCAGAAACACAGGAGGTTGTAGAGAGACAGGAACGTTATTCAAACACTGCAAACAAACATTTGTCTCTTTTTCAAATGTTTAAACTGTGCTCCATGACAAGACAGAGATGACAGTTCCGTCTCACAATTAAAAGAATGCAAACATATCTTCCTCTTCAAAGGAGTGCTAGTCAGGAGCAGATAATGTCAGAGAGATAGAGAAAAGCAAACAAATCAATAGGGCTGTTTGGCTTTGGCACAAAGCTCTTGAAGGCGGCAGCTCACACCCCCTCCGTCAGGAGCAGAGAGAGATACAGAGAAAAACAAACAAGCAAAAATCAATACGTGCCCTTCAAGCTTTTAAGTATGCGAAGCACCGTGCAGCATGTCGCTTCACGAAGCAGCTGCACAGAAGGTAGCAACGTGAAGATAATCTTTCAGCATTTTTAGACGAGCGTCCGTATCGTCTACGTGTGCGAACAGCCCCCCTGCTCAATCCCCCTACGTCAGGATCAGAGAAAGTCAGCGCAAGAGAGAGAGAGAGAAAAGTAAGTTGGGTAGCTTCTCAGCCATCTGCCAATAGCGTCCCTTGTATGAAATCTACTAAGCAAACCAACTGAGGAAGCATGTACCAGAAATTAAAAGACCCATTGTCCGCAGAAATCCGCGAACCAGCAAAAAATCCGCGATTTATATTTAAACATGCTTACATATAAAATCCGCGATAGAGTGAAGCCGCGAAAGGTGAAGCGCGATATAGCGAGGGATTACTGTACACATATTTATTTTTAACTATGCTCAATGGACAGTCAAGTTTACTGAAACATTTTTGTACTTTCCCACTAATTTGTGTCTTCACTACTTTGTGCAGATGCTTTTTCAAAACTACTAAAGAAGAGATCCGTTAATATGTGTGGCAATTGCCAGAGGCACCGACAACACCATACTATCCCAAAACGGGGGTAACGATTTAATATTGCAAAAAAAAAAAAAAAAATCAGTGGACTCATCTTAAATAGTGAAAAACAGCCTGTTTTGCAACTCATTTTGCAATGGAAGATCACTTCTCAGTAATGCTGAATAATTTTAAATTGTTGAAAGTTGCAAAAGTGATTTGATACTGATATTTAATTTGTGTGAACCAGTTTGTTGACAAAAAAAATATAATAAGAGCATGACAGACAAACATGGCAATGAGCAGAAAATTTTTCTCTATTATATCTGGATAAATCAAAAAGAAAAGGCAACTTGACAATTACCCAGTGAACCACAATTAATTGAAGATGATGCAATACAAAATGTTTGAGATGGATTATGGGTAGTTTGAACACATACAACACAGAGCTCTGCCATTAGTCTAGCTGAAACCAAGGTCAAATGAATATGGATGTTCCACTGAAGGATTTCACCACTGTTGAACAACACACCGTAGTGAGATTTCTTTGGGCAAACAAGAGTGAAATTTGCTGAAATTCACCAAAGGATGTTGGTGTTTGAAGATCAGTAAGCTGTTTGGGCTCCCATCTTACATAAACTTTATGGTATCCCAAATCATCATGCAATCATGCACTATGGCATGTGCAGATTCATAGCGGATATGTACAGCAATAGCGGACAACAAAACCAGTCAGTCTTCCCTCATGAAGGCCTTTGCCATGTCAATGTGGGCTTGTATTTGCGATGTTGAAGGTCAACCAGGACATGTTTCGTCAGTTACACTTGTTGAGTCATTTTCTCTTCCGTACTGAGCCAACATCCTTCAGTGAATTCCGTTGGCACAACACACTGCCATTGCCACAACAAGGTTGTAGAAAAGATGAAAGGGGAGTATATATATTATCTACCTTTCATACTGAATCAATTGCATGAAATCAACTGCTTGACCCCAACCTCCCCCTAGGCTACAATGAAGTTGTACATCATTTATATACATCACAAGGAGTAAGAAGAACCCTACAGAACAGGAAATACCTGCAGTTATTATTTCAACTTCAAGCACTGTTTTTACCCAAGGATGGCACTTCACTCTCTTCCTCTCTCTCCCCTGCTACCTCCCTCCCACCTACATTCTCAGGCACAGCGCCTGGCATGCACATGCACTAATAACCACATATTTTTTGAACTTCACCATACTTTCCTCCTTTCACTTAACTTGTACAGTCAGCCTTCATTTGCATGAAGCGACATGCTTTATTTCTCTATGTGATCATTTAGCACCGAGGCAAAAAGGTGACATGGTGAGTTAAAATGTCCCACTCTCTACAGCACTATTAATGACAAATATTGTTAAATTAAAAAAAAAAATCTAATTTTTTTCTATGATGTCACCAAATGTCAATCCAATCAGTCAAAGCAGTTTTGAGATTTTGGGGTACTGAATTTTTTTGTTGTGAAGGGATTTTACCCCTAAATATTGATAAAATTCCTTTCTTAACAGATATATACTGCTCTAGATGTACAATCCTGCCAAATGTAAGCTTTTTAACTAAATATGAAATAGCTTTTGTTGATAAGTAAGTGACTCAGTCAGTCAGCTTTACATGATATATAAATACTGTGTTATCCAGTTTCACCCTGGAAATTTTGTAAGATAATGGGCCTTTGTTATTGTGCTATTGGTTGATTGGGTGTATCAGAAGTGCTAAGTACTCTTCAGTATATATAATATTTGTAGTTTTTTGGGGTTTTTTTTGTTTTTTTTTTAAACCAAGAGCCAATATTGGCAGGCAGTGTGGTGCAGCCTGTGGATATAAAAATTCAAACCCTGAGGTTGCGAGTTCAAATCCTGACACTGACACTGTATGACCATGAGCAAGTCACATCAACTACCTGTTGTGAAAAACACGTAACCAATTGTATTTCAAATGTTTCAAGTCTCCTTAGATAAAGACATCAATAAAATATTAAGTAATAATAACATTATTGGGTCAGTGGAGCTGCTTACCTTTGAACATGCTATATACGAGAATTGTCCATGAGTAAAGCATTCCTTCAGTAACTTGGCTTTTGTTGATTATCATTGCAAAAAAAAAAAAAAATTTAATGGAGTGTATACTTTTGAATTGAAATGGGTAATCAGTAGGAATAATGTGAAATTTGAGTACGTATTATTATTATCAGATGTTTATGATTTTCATTTGTTTGTTAATTACAGTATTTTTCTTGTTTCTTGTGAATTGTATGGGGTCCCCCTTTAAAGTTAGGGTTTATACTTCATGTGATGTGACGTGTGCGCCTGCAGATGCTACTGCTACGCAAGCGGTGTACTGTTTATACTTGTATGTATATGTAAATCTGGAGGATTCCATCGGGTGGCAGTCCGAGATATCATCCCGGTGAGGGAACAATGTTCAGCTTCGCTGTGTTGTGAATTGCTCAAAAAATCCATTAAATTCAGGACACCTTGCCACAATATCTCTAAAAAAGATGGATGTTTAATGATTACATTCATCAATCCAGGGAGGCACTCATACCAGCAAGCATCAGGCACGAGGCAGAAATAATCCCTAGATAGGGAATCAGCTTATCGCAAGGCAAATACAAGTACACACATACACTAGCGTCATTTTAGCATCACCAAATCCCCAAACCCGTATGTTCTTGGAATTAAATCAGACCACACTATGGAGATCTAGAAGGAAGACACACTACCTGTAAGGCAGTTGGCACTACTGCTATGCCACCATGCCGCCCCCACAAGTGTAATTAATAACAGTATTCATTATTTAAATGAAGTTAACAATTTATCAGTAAAGGGTAAAATATATGCTGTAACACATTTCATCATGAAATTGATATCAAGTATAAATCTAAGGTTTCTAAATTTCATAAATTTAATGTGTTGTGTGTGAAAATTTCTGTCTACCACTGCTGTCAGAACAGGAGGAAGACACAGAGGTACCTACAGATTAACAAATGGGTCGGTTTTAAGATGACGTTTATGACGGTCTGCTTTAACGACAAAATAAACTACTTGATTAAAGTGGAAATTTCAAGATTAAAGTTGAAATTTCCACTTTAATCACAAAATAGACCTTTTCACTGTGTCCCTAATTATTTTTTCTTTGTGGCTCAAATATGCAAAAAAAAAAAAAAAAAAAAAAAGGGCGCACAAAAGACCTTTAAATGTATTGCATCATTACAATGGGGAATATGTGATGCTTGAAAAGAAAACTACCATGAATGCATTTGTATTTCAGCATTTTGCTTCACCACATCAATCCATTCATCAAACACCGAAGCACGCACATTGATCCTGTAGGATCTGCAAAGCGGCTTGTGGTCACATGTTGTTAGTAAACGGAGAACCTCAGCCATACTGAATTACCCATGTGTAACATATCAAACCAGAGCAACATGACTGAAGTGCTGCGACATTGTCAGCTTATTGTCTGGGATGAATGCCCTATGGCACACAGAGGAGGTGTTGAGGCTTTAGACAGGACCCTCCAAGACATCCGAAACACCAACAAATTTATGGGAGGCTTGACAGTGTTTCTGGCTGGAGACTTCCAGCAAACCCTACCAGTCGTGCCCAGAGGAACACGTGCTGACGAAGTTAAAGCATGTCTGAAGTCTTCATACCTCTGGCCACAAATCAATGTTGTTACCTTAAGAATAAACATGAGGGTTCATTTGAAAGGCGACAAAAAAGCCGGGGAGTTCTCTGCTGAGTATAGGTGATGGCACCTTCATTCAAGAAAGTTGTAAAATAAATATTCCTACAAATCTCTGTCTCCTCATGAATACCTTACAAAGCCTTCTTCAAAATGTTTACCCCAATCTACGAAATCTCCACAAAAACGACATGTCATGGTTGAGAGAGAGAGCTATCCTGACACCAAGAAATGACATGACTACGACTATAAACCACATTTTACTTCAAGAACTACCTTCACAACCGAAAACATATCAGTCTGTGGATTCAGTTGTAGAAGTGGAAGACGCGGTGCACTATCCAGTAGAGTTTCTCCACACTTTGAATCCTCCAGGCACTCCTGAGCATAATCTAATTTTGAAGGTTGGGGCACCAATAATGTTATTGAGAAACTTACAGCCACCGAAACTTTGCAATGGCACGAGACTTCAGGTCATGTGTCTGCAAAAGAACCTAATTGAGGCAACTATTTTTTACTGGCAGTGGCTCAGGAGAGAAAGTTTTTATTCCTCGCATCCCCGTTATACCCTCTGATCTCCCATTTCAATTCAAATGCCTCCAATTTCCAGTAAGGCTCTGCTTCGCAATGACAATTAATAAGTCTCAGGGACAGACCCTACAAAAGGTTGGAATTGATTTGAGGCAAGATTGCTTTTCACATGGCCAACTGTACATTGCAATGCTCAAGAGTGAGCTCAGTGCACAGCTTGGTCATATTACAACCGGAGGGCCGAACTGATAATGTGGTATAGAAAGAGACCCTTAACAAATAATTACTTGTATATTTTCCCTCAGTTTAAAAAGGTTTTCTTCTTAATAAAAATTTTAAGGCAGTACTTTGCCGCTGCGAAGCGTGGGTATTTTGCTAGTATGTATATAAAATTGAAGAGTGGCGGGTTGGTCCCTTTGGGCCTTCATAGACGTTCATATAATGGTGTAACATTGATCAGGCACTATATTGCATTGTATTGTACCTGACTGTAGACACAAAATGTGACCTTGTTTGTTCTTCAACTATCCAGGACACAGCCTCTTCTTCAGTCATTTGTCAACTTTATTGGCTAGTAGGGGTATAACGGTACAGAAAGGTCACTGTTCAGTTCACACTACGGTTTGGACATCACGATTCAGTAGGAGTTTGATACAATGAGATTTAAGCAACAAAAAAATTCAAAAGCATAAGGCTAGGTTTCTTTTAAATCATTTTGAACAGACAGCAGTAAAAGTTACCATTCAACAACACCTGAGGAAGTCTAGATGCTAGCCTACAGCCTGTAGTGTAATTAAGCAGTAAATGCATAACACACACTTTTGCATATATCTTTTATGTATGGCGGATAAAAAAGAAAATGCAGTAAGTTACAATCGGAAGATCTCTTGGGTTACTAAAAACAAACACCATTACTAGTGGAGTGTGATTGAGTTAGCAGGTATAGTCAGGCATCATTTTGCCAACTCGCAACTTTGGTTAGTTCTTTATAAAAATAAGAAACTAAAATGTTTTCTTGTATTACACAGTGTAAACAGCAAACAAACTCACACTGGACATAAACATTTGAAGAACTGGATTTTTCATTTCCCACTCAGAGCTAATAAGCTGGAAAGTCACTGAGACAGCTTTCAGTAGCATGAGAGGTCCATCCATCAGCTGTTAATGCTACAGCAGGGGCAGCAGACAATTTGTGTTCAATCACCACTTGTGTACACTGGTAAACTACAGGGACCTCTAATTGGCTTACGTGCACACAGGATGAAATGTTGTAACAAGGCTCGAGCACTTTTAATAAATACTTGAAGCTAGAGTCTTCTGCCACTGCATATGGCTGCGTTGCTAATGAAATTTAAATGCCTATTGCTTTTTTGTTTTAAATGGCTGAGCACTGAGGCTGTAAACACACAGAGAAATAAGGCACGCAGTTCATACAAATGAAAGCTGCATGCAGAACAGTGCCAGTGTACAAGAAAATGCAATCTCAATAAACCTTTGTCATTTCTAAGTTACCTATTGTGCTGCTCTTAACTGCATTACTTGTTAGCCCATTACATTACTGTAATGTCTGTCAAAGACGTTACGTTTTACTAGTTATTGCTGAACTTCTATCTCCAGGTGGTTCAAACCTTTCACTTCTAAAGAACACATGGATCACATCAAAGCACTCGACAAATTGGTCCTAAACCTTCTGCCCACTGAGCTATCTCACAGGGCAGTGGAGAGGTAAATCTTTGTAAACACTGTCCATCTCCTCCAGGATTAATGAGGAGTGAGTGATAAGAAAGTAAAATTTCTAATGACTGTGTCCATAATCGCAGTCAAATCAGACATTGATATTTTGGCACATAGATTTTTTCCTAAATAATGCAATAAAACAATGACTAGGTGACAAATCTGATTTTCTATTAAATTTACAAGTCTCCTCTGCTTTCCCACCATAGCAGGGACACCATCTGTTATAATGTCACATATTTTCTTCAGTTCTATACCTCTTCTTTCAAAAAGCTCTTGCAACACCTTCTTCATCAGTAGCATCATACAAAGGCCCAAGGCAGGAAAGTTCCTTGTATACCAATTCTGTTGCAGTACCTTGTAACAGCTAGACAGGAGAGGTCATTGATATTCACACTTTTGTCAACAGCCAAACTGGACAAAGGTGCATCTGTCAGCACAAGTGACTGTTGGAAATGGACATTTAGTTCTTGTTGAAATTGCCAAATCTATAATTCTGGGTATGATTGTTTCTTGGTTTGGCAATCCATCAAATAAAACCTCTGCACTGTTTAGGAAGGCTTCTTTCAAGTACTCTCTAACTTTAAAAAAAAATTTCCGTATTGGGTGATACATTCCGAGAGTTTATAGCTGGCTTCTTTAGTCTGAGTTTGAAATTTGCATATTGTTTTAAACACACTACTTTTCCTTCTAATATTTTGCTTCTGATGAATTCCACTGTCTGCCTCATCCTTGAAATTTTTCTCATAAATTGATTTGAAGTGGTGGTGTACACTTGATGTTCAGCACACATTTTCACAACTCCAAGTACATACGGCTTAAGATCCTCTTACAAGAAAGCCTAACTCCTTTGTACACCCAGAAGAGCTACACTTACTTGCAATTATGCACCGTAATTAACACAAGGCCAAGGCAATTAGATGGCAATGGTTACACACTGTTGTGTGTGCAGCTGCTCAATTAGGAAGTACAGCTGTGGCATATTGCTCTTAAGAATTACTTTTTATCTACTGATTGATCTATTTTTTCATAATATAATAACCTTTTATGACAAAGTCTAAATAGTATTTAACAAACTTAAACAGTTATGTTATAAAAAAAAACATCAAATAACTTTGTAGACATGACTAGTATTGGAATGATACTTAAATTTTGACTTTGGTACCAATACCACCTTTAGCACCTCAGTACAGGAGCCAAAATGATACCCAGTTGCTTTGATCCCTGGCCTGTACACTGGTGCAGCCGACTGCTGCAATGTACTCATTACCCACATATTCTTTGGCAAAGCTTTTTTCCTCTTTGTTTATTTGAGCACAAAGATGTACATACAGTGCATCTGGAAAGTATTCACAGCGCATCACTTTTTCCACATTTTGTTATGTTACAGCCTTATTCTAAAATGGATTAAATTAATTTTTTTCCTCAGACAACGTGAAAAAAGTGTACTTGAGGTTTTTGCAAATTTGTGAACAGGCAAAGTACACTTAAAATGATTTTTAGAACTTTCAATGCCCACACTGGGCATTTACATGTCTTCTTTTAATTAATATCATATGGTAAACTTAAAAAAATTGTATTGACAAAAATTATACACTTAATGAATGAATAATCATGGCAGTACATGATAAAGTTATTACACTCACACAGTAAAGCAAGAGCTGTGGAGTCAGCACACAAAACCTTCGACATCGACTCTTCAAATCATGGTACCACCAACTGAAACTTCTATGTTTGTAATTTAGCCAATATACAATGCCAGTTAAAAGTTTAAGATCTTCCAAATATTTTCATGTTTTTGATAGAAATTATACCTTTTTACCAAGATACCCTTAAAATGGCTTAAAATACAGTCAAAGCATACTACTAATGTGTATAATGGCCTTTACTGCTTGAAATGACTGATTTATAATTTATTATTTACATATGGCTGCAAAGTCCAATTTTCAACAGCAATTCCATCAGTGTCCTAATGGTACACTCTTTTAGCCTATCCTTAGTCATGTGTTACTGTTAATTACTGCTAAATGGTTATTAGAGAAACCTATCTAACTGCATTTCCAATACCAAAACCTGTTATCCTCTTCACTTGTATTACAATGTACTGCCATTGCTAAAGTTCTGGGTTCTAAAATGGCCAAAATGAATCAGCTTTCTCAAGAACCATGATCTATTAGTTTTCTGCCAAATGAAGGGTATTCCATGTGACAGACTGCCATGAAACAAGATTTTATACAAAGGTGCCTGTTACTGTTTTGAGACAGTGAAAATGGGATCTAACCAGGATAGAAAAAGAAAGTGAATCTGACAATGTTATAGAAGATTATTAAGATGTCACACTTCTGTTGAATAATTTCTTGGTGTTACATTGCATTTAATTATCTGAATGACCTATTTATCCAAGGTAACTTACAACACTGGAGATAGAGGTACAAGTGGTTATGTTACTTATTTTGTTTTTCCATTTGAAGAACTGGCAGGTAAAGTGACTTGCTCATGGTTTCTTAGTATCAGAAGAGGGATTTGAACCTACTACCTCAGGGTTTGAGTTCCAAAGCGCTAGCCTCCATGCCACACTGCCTGCCTAACGAATCATACAGATGATATGCAGCATTGTTCATAATGACCATTATTTTTGTCTTTGTTTCCACTGCTACTACCTCCATCGGATCGAGGGTTCATCCCTTAACTAAGCCTTCCTTTTTAATTAACTTGTTCACTGGGTGGTGGGCCTTGCATGAAGTGATGTTACCAACCCTGAATACCATAACTTAGAAAATCAAACTGGTCATCAGTGTTCTAGAATATGTAAAGGATGTCACCAGTTATATTAAAGGAATGAAGTCTGCTTTAAAAAAAAAAAAAAAAAAAAGACTGCCCACTTGAAGTTCAATTGTATTATTAGAACAGTCCAGCTTGTCACTTTCACTCTCTGAATAGTGACTGGGCATAGTTTATTCTGACAAAAGTTAAGATACAGACAATTCTCAGAAACAAAGTTCGCCAACAGACTTCTATACACTATCTCATCCCCCCTATCAATCCACCCCAATAATGCAGAAACATTTGCGAATTCCTGCAAGTGAGAACACCGGGTGTTGTATTTCAAGTCTGGGATGAAAAGGAAAGGGGACAATACAGTTCCCTTTTGTGTTCCAGTGTTGCTCATGCCCATATCAGAGACATAGTCTTTGAGCCTCACAAACTGCTGGCTTTCCAACAGGTAGTCCCTTTATCCTGGACACCATAGGTTCATCCACCTACATATCCCCAAGGTTACTCCTTAACAGGGATGGCTGGATGGTATAGAAGGTATTGGAGAAATCAAAAACCTAAACCTCATTGTGCTACCCAGCTTTGTCTAAAATTAAAAAAAATATGTTGTGTGAAAACTTTATTTAAAAAATGTGTTAGATTAAAAATTAACAAGATACATTAAGAGTTACAGAATTAACTGTAAAAAGTAAAATACTACTGTGTCTCAACAGGACTCTGGATTCTCTGAAACTGCTTTTTCTTTGATGATTAACTTGTTATAAGAGTGTCTTATGGTGTTTATCCTCCTCCTAAATAACAACCAAGCAGCCAAGTCATGCTGGGGAAAGACGGTTAAAACTGTGACTTACATGTGACATCGGAGGGATGGTGAGAACAATCCTGGTTCTATTACACTGTTAACTTTTAACCTAAGTCTCCAAGGCAAAAAAGTATTTACTGTATACAGTATAAAGAATCCATGAAAGCAATATGGACACTACATCATTTTAAAATAATTCTTTTTAAGGAAGCAAATGGGTACTCAAGATCTGTTAATAAAAGACCTAAACTTTTTTTACCCTTTTGACTTCTTTAACCTACCTTAAGGAGTTTGGACCTATGACCTTCGAACCAGATAACTAATTACTAAGAAACATTAAAAGCAATTAAAACCTGAAGTATGTGTTTGAGCTTCTCTCGGACACTCTGCTTTATTAGCCAATAAGCTACAGTGTCTGTTTGAAATGAATTCTTTGTTTCTTTCGTCCTGAGAAGGAAATTCAGGAAGCCATGCTTAATGTGGTACATGCATTTATTACACAAGATTATGGATAAGAAGGAAGTGTACAATGGTTTAAACTGATTTCATTCCATGCTGCTAAAGAGTTAATGATTCCTTTTTCTTTCTGTGTTTTTTCTGTTCTGTTAAGAACACTAACATTTCTTTATAACCAGTAATTCTGAACATTAATTTTTCAATTCTGCAATTTTTAGCATGGTTTCAGAAGTGCAATAATTTTGTACTAAAAAAAAACACATACTTTACCAAGTGACTGATTGAGCAGCTATAAAAATATGAAAATTCTGCAATGGAAGTTAGGGCAAGAACCTCTACTATATATTTTTTTTAGTTTCAAAAATATGAAACACATATTTACATATATTTATTCTCAGCCTATGTCCCACTGAAAGGCAGCAAGACAAAAAAAATTGCTTAACAGCACAGCAAAAAAGTTGTTTGCGTTTCCTTTTGCATAAGGGATAAAGTATAAACATAAAAATTCTGCAATGAAAGTTTGGGCAAGAACCTCTACTATATATTTTTTTTAGTTTCAAAAATATGAAATACATATTTACATATACAGTGGAACCTCGAGATACGATCACCTCTGTATATGAGAAATTCAAAATACGAGGAAAGTATGAGCGAAAAATTCAGATCTAAATACGAGCATTGGCTCGCGTAACAAGCCACGAGCCAGGCTGTGGGTATAGCTCGCGGCTTAGCGAGGGGGCGTGGTAGCAGTAGCGAGCAGCAGGGCGATCTGCGGTGTCTGCGTTTCTCACCTAAGTGCACAGGTAGGAAACTGCCCACATCCATGATTTGTCCTATGGCTGATGGGCTGCAGCTGCCATGTCTTCCCCGCATATATAGAAAAGCGCGAGCCGGTTAAGGGGGAGAAGAAGTAAAAGAAAAGAGAGGAGAGGAGAGAGAACGGAGGTTGCAGGAGGAGGCAGGAATCCGCAGCAGTAGGAAGTCGGTGCGGGAGAGCGAGCGAGTGCAGGCTCGCGTGTAGCTGAACAGGCGAGCTAAACAGCTGAAGCAGGACGGTGTAGAGAAGGTCAGCTGCATTAAGTGTCTCGCCTGTTGCAGAGCCCGCATGGGAGAAGCAGGTGAGACGCTAACAGAGAAGAAGCACCGGGGATTGTCATCTGTTTTTTGAAGACTGCTTCCTGTTGACGTTTTAACCTCGTGTTAAAGGATTGTTATTCTTATGTACTTTAAACCTCCACTTCACAACTGTTTTAAGGATTATTTATTTAAAGATTTATTGAATGCTCTACTGCACTTTGGACACCTGTTTTGATTCTTTTAATAATCAGTTATATTATTTACCAGTGTTATTTATTAAAGGTAGACTACAGTATATATAATTTATCAGTGTTGTTTGTTAGGAAAATTGATTTTTATGTTAATATATTTGGGATGCGGAACGGATTAACTGGATTTCCATTATTTTCAATGGGGACGTTTGTTCTAGATACGAGAAATTCGCTATACAAGCTCAGTGCTGGAACGAATTAAACTCGTATCTAGAGGTTCCACTGTATTTATTCTCAGCCTATGTCCCACTGAAAGACAGCAAGACAAAAAAAATGCTTAACAGCACAGCAAAAAAGTTGTTTGTGTGTCTTTTTGCATAAAGGATAAAGTATATCTAACAACATAGGGGCAATAACCAATAATTAAAGTTCTTTGATTATTCATTACTTCACAAAATGGTGTAGCTCTGTTTACAGCAAAGCAAATATGAATACAGTAAACTTCGTTAACCGGAACTCAAGCAACTGGAAAAAAAAACAAAAAAACAAAAAAAACGAAGAAATAATTCTTAAAATAAAATAGATTTTGCAGAAATGCAAGTTTAAACTTGGTGTGCCAAGCACATGCACTCCTTGTGTAAAACCACACCTCGTGCACCAGTATTTGCAAACAACATGCTTGTCTACCTCTCCCGCATCTGTAAATATATGATCTAACCTTATCTGCCCTTTCTTTGGCTATAGTACAGTTGGTTGGTATTTTTTGAATTTAAAATTTTTTTGTGCTCACCCAACCCCTAAGTATGCCAAAACAGGCACCAAGTAAGCATGAGCACATAGTGCTTATCCTCAAGCAGAAGATAAAAATATGCAAGAGGCTTGAGAAAGGCGAAAATCGCACAGTGCTCATGAAGGAACTTAATGTCAGTTTGTTGACAATCTGACACAGTAAGGCTCAGTCTCAGAAGATAAAGGAGTTTTATGCTAAGTCAGAGAATGAAATTACACTCACTGGGCAACATGAAAAGTGTAAACACTATATTTTTGATGACTTTAAATGCAGTGGACAACCAATGGAAGAATAGTGCAGTAAGGGCTACTTAAACTAGGGATTAAAAAATAAGAAGAGCATTTTTACATTTTGGCAAGTAACTGAACAGAAGCTACTCCTGAATAGATCTTTTCACTGAAGGCCATTATAAAGCTGACAACTCTACACATATGACAGATAGCATAATGCAGTTTCAGAAGGGGAATTCCCAAACAAAAACTTAATTTCAAAACAGTCTTTTGAATGCAAACAGAAATATTTTAAGTACCGAACTACAACTGAACTAAGGCTTTACATCTCATATTGTAACTTATTCCTTAACACTAGGACAATGGTGTTTAGTGGATGGAGTTTTACATTGTATGGGATGAAGCCAGATCAGGAGGGGCATTTGTACAGTGAGCAACTGACCAGGTGTACAATGGTGACCTATACAGATACTCTGCTCAACTAGTAGGATTAACCAAGCTCAGTGAGTTTGAAGCTAGATAATACTGTATGTGCTTTTGGAATTATTCTTGTACATGAAAACTGAACTATAGGATGGCATGATGAAAATAAGACAATAAACAAATCTGGCAACAGGCTGATAGCACTTTATTGCCAAATGTTTTCCTAATTTCAAAATTTGCTGGGTGCCCAATATTTGTTTAGCTTTATGTTTTGCTTCATACTTGGTACTTATTAAAAGTATCCACACTTGGAAAAAGATCTTGGCACTCATGAACACTACTGACTTAAACATTAATCATGAACAAACCACATGGTTCTCAAAGAAAGAATCGTCATTTGCTTCCCTCATATTCACTGTTATTGTTGGTATGCTAGTCTTGGCACATACTCGTTTTAAGTAAGCCGGCCCTGACATCAGCAAAGACCAATAATGCATACAATTCTAATTCCTGACACATTTCAAAGTGTTCCATTTGATTAGTCCTAAAAGTACTGGATAACATTAACTGGATGAGCTATACAAACACACATGCTCCACAAAACTGAAAAATGCAGTGACCCAATTGCAATAATTTCCAGGAAAAAAAAAGTGGTAACACAAATGAAAGAAATTATTATAAAACTACGAATAATTTGTGGATACTAACATGGAGTTACTGATACCAGGCAAAACCTGAATATTTAATGAAACAATTAACTAGGAGCTCCAACATGGACTTACATGGGCCTCAAGTGATGTTATACTAGAAATCCAAAAAAGAACCTTGGGTTATACTACAACAGGCACCTCAGAACATCCAAATATATGTTCATCTGAAGAGTTTTGAGTCATGGCTGAACACAGAAGCTAGTCCAAGGGAGATGACAGAAGTGTTGATTTTCTCTGCTTTGTTTCAAAATGGTACTGAAAGAAAAGGTCTCACACTGTATATACAGTGCATCCGGAAAGTATTCACAGCACATCATTTTTTCCACATTTTGTTATGTTACAGCCTTACTCCAAAATGGATTAAAATCATTTTTTTCCTCAGAATTCTACACACAACACCCCATAATGACAACATGATAAAAGTTTACTTAAGGTTTTTGCAAATTTATTAAAAATAAAAAAACTGAGAAATCACATGTACATAAGTATTCACAGCCTTTGCTCAATACTTTGTTGATGCACCTTTGGCAGCAATTACAGCCTCAAGTCTTGTTGAATATGATGCCACAAGCTTGGCACACCTATCCTTGGCCAGTTTCACCCATTCCACTTTGCAGCACCTCTCAAGCTCCATCAGGTTGGATGGGAAGCGTCGGTGCACAGCCATTTTAAGATGTCTCCAGAGATGTTCAATCGGATTCAAGTCTGGGCTCTGGCTGGGCCACTCAAGGACATTCACAGAGTTGTCCTGAAGCCACTCCTTTGATATCTTGGCTGTGTGCTTAGGGTCATTGTCCTGCTGAAAGATGAACCGTCGCCCCAGTCTGAGGTCAAGAGTGCTCTGGAGCAGGTTTTCATCCAGGATGTCTCTGTACATTGCTGCAGTCATCTTTCCCTTTATCCTGACTAGTCTCCCAGTCCCTGCCGCTGAAAAACATCCCCACAGCATGATGCTGCCACCACCATGCTTCACTGTAGGGATGGTATTGTCCTGGTGATGAGCGGTGCCTGGTTTCCTCCAAACGTGACGCCTGGCATTCACACCAAAGAGTTCAATCTTTGTCTCATCACACCAGAGAATTTTCTTTCTCATGGGCTGAGAATCCTTCAGATGCCTTTTGGCAAACTCCAGGCAGGCTGCCATGGGCCTGTTTACTAAGGATTGGCTTGCGTCTGGCCACTCTACCATACAGGCCTGATTGGTGGATTGCTGCAGAGATGGTTGTCCTTCTGGAAGGTTCTCCTCTTTCCACAGAGGACCTCTGGAGCTCTGATAGAGTGACCATCGGGTTCTTGGTCACCTCCATGACTAAGGCCCTTCTCCCCCGATCGCTCAGTTTAGATGGCTGACCAGCTCTAGGAAGAGTCCTGGTGGTTTCAAACTTCTTCCACTTACGGATGATGGGACCTTATATAGACAGGTGTGTGCCTTTCCAAATCATGTCCAATCAACTGAATTTACCACAGGTGGACTCCAATTAAGCTGCAGAAACATCTCAAGGATGATCAGGGGAAACAGGATGCACCCAAACTCAATTTTAAGCTTCATGGCAAAGGCTGTGAATACTTATGTACATGTGCTTTCTCAATTTTTTTTATTTTTAATAAATTTGCAAAAATCTCAAGTAAACTTTTTTCACGTTGTCATTATGGGGTATTGTGTGTAGAATTCTGAGGAAAAAAATGAATTTAATCCATTATGGAATAAGGCTGTAACATAACAAAATGTGGAAAAAGTGATGCGCTGTGAATACTTTCCGGATGCACTGTACATACACATGCACATTCTGTATACATAAACTGCCAGTGAAAAGTTTAAGAAAACACCCATTTTATTTGTTTTTATTGAAGGTTAAGCAATTTAAGTCCAGTGAATAACCTTTTGATTCTCAGAAACATACCTATTGATTCTGTTGTGGCATTTTGTCTGCCAGACGTATTCCTATCAGAGTGTTCCAGTTTCCAAGTTCTTTTTCATGGTATAGGAAACTGTACTAACTGACTGACACATTGGCTTTCTTTGCAGTTTCTCTAAAGGAAAGATCTATACTTATAAGTGTTGTGTCTGTTTGTTCTCCTTAGTTAATTACCTTTTTCCTCATGATTATGACAGCAATATGATACTTCCTACACTGCAATATTGTCCAAATAGTACTTCAGAGAGTGTAGCAACACAGACTGTTCCATCATTCCTTTTATAAAGACAGAATGTTTTTAAGTAATCAACAGAAGTTGTGAAACATGTAGGAATTCACTGCATCAGTTCTCTAGGCTGAATTAATTTATATTGTCACAAAAGTGCTTTAACTTTTTAACCCATTACTGTACTTGTTTCCTAAAAAAGGAATTGCTTGGTAACACTGAAAATTAAATTATTCTTCAGTTTTAAGTAACAAACCATTCCAGGGGTTGCTCTAGAACTCTGTATGTATTATACATATATTAATACATTGATTTAGCTTTGTCACAGTGATTTTTTAACTGTGTATGATGGCTCAATGTTCTTCAAGAAGCATCTCTATTGTAGAGCTTCCCTTCAAAAAGGAGTACGTCAGTTCTTTAAGACCTGTCTGCGAAACAGCAGTCCACAACCCCTTAAACAACCTAGTTGTTTTTTTGTGTTTTTGTAAAGTTATTGTGACAGGATATTTTATTTAAATATATGACTATAAAACAAATCTGAAATTCTTGTAACAAATTAAACAACTATATTTTGTTATATATAAGTATAGTACATATGCAGTATGCTGTACTTTTCTATAGCCATATACAAAAAAAGTCGCCACCAAAAAAAAAAGGTCACACACTCTAATATCTCGTTGGACCGCCTTTAGCTTTGATTACGGCACGCATTCGCTGTGGCATTGTTTCGATAAGCTTCTGCAATGTCACAAGATTTAGTTCCATCCAGTGTTGCATTAATTTTTCACCAAGATCTTGCATTGAGGATGGTAGAGTCTAACCGCTGCGCAAAGCCTTCTCCAGCACATCCCAAAGATTCTCAATGGGGTTAAGGTCTGGACTCTGTGGTGGCCAATCCATGTGTGAAAATGATGTCTCATGCTCCCTGAACCACTCTTTCACAATTTGAGCCCAATGAATCCTGGCATTGTCATCTTGGAATATGCCCGTGCCGTCAGGGAAGAAAAAATCCATTGATGGAATAACCTGGTTATTCAGTATATTCAGGTAGTCAGCTGACCTCATTCTTGGAGCACATACTGTTGCTTTCACTATTAAAAATAGACCTGAGTTCTACTGTTGTTTTTCTTCGATTTGATTTCACCAAACATTTAAGTGATCGCCGATCACGATCATTCAGGATTTTTTTCCGGCCACATTTCTTCCTCGAAGACAATGGGTCCCCACTATCCTTCCAGTTTTTAATAATGCGTTGGACAGTTCTTAACCCAATTTTAGTAGTTTCTGCAATCTCCTTAGATGTTTTCTATGCTTGATGCATGCCAATGATTTGACCCTTCTCAAACAGACTAACATCTTTTCCACGACCACGAGATGTGTCTTTCGACATGGCTGTTTAAGAAATGAGAAGCAACTCATTGCACCAGTTGGGGTTAAATAACTTGTTGCCAGCTGAAAGATAATCGCCCATGCAGTAATTATCCAATAGGAGGCTCGTACCTATTTGCTTAGTTAAATCCAGGTGGCGACTTTTTTTTGGCCAGGCAGTGTGTGTGTGTGTGTATATCTATAATAATAAAAGGCAAAGTCCTCACTGACTGACTGACTCACTCACTCACTCACTGACTGACTCATCACTAATTCTCCAACTTCCCGTGTAGGTGGAAGGCTGAAATTTGGCAGGCTCATTCCTTACAGCTTACTTACAAAAGTTAGGCAGGTTTCATTTCGAAATTCAAAGCGTAATGGTCATAACTGGAACATATTTTTTGTCCATACACTGTAATGGAGGAGGCGGAGTCACGTATCGCGTCATCACGCCTCCTACGTAATCACGTGAACTAAAAACAAGGAAGAGATTTACAGCACGAGTCACACGCGGGAACGAAGGTAAATGACGTTGTTCACTGTCTTTTAATACTGTGTAACCATACATATTAACACGTCCAATTAAACGTGTGCATTTACGCGGTGATTTCTCAGGCTTAAAAGCTCGCCTTTTACTAAAAAGGTAAATGCAAAACTATTTTCAATCAGTTTATTGAAACGCTCCCGTTAAGGATTGCAATAACATATTCGCGAGATAAAAGAACGAAGTAGGGGGAAATGGAGGAACAGCCGCAAACAGCGAAGAGCAAAAAATTTATTAAACAATTGAGAACGGAGCGAGTAAAGCATACAAGCATGTTCATAAGGGAAACAAAGCACGGTGTAAAACGTAAGTTTAAATTAAGTTTATAGAAACGCTCCCGCTGCGGATTGCAATAACATATTCGCAAGATAAAAGTTTAATGAGAAGACACGAGGTATAAACGAACCACACGCCGTGGCGCAACGTTAGGGGCAACAGTTTCAACCATTCTATGATCTGCTTCTCGCAACTGAAAGACGGCACATGGCGGATGTTAGCCGACTTGCTGACCGCAACGTTAGGGGCTTCAACTATGGCGCTGACGCCACATCTCAGTGCCAACACTTTGCAGACTGTACTTAAAAGACACGCCCTCCTCACTGGACAGTTAAAAACACCAATCAAACTAACGATGACATCAAGTATTACCCAATCAAAACTAGGAAAGGAGGCATCTTCATAAAATGCGTGTGGGATGATTTGCATGAGACGCTGCTTTAAAAAAAAAATGATACAAAAAATACGGGATAAATCCCGTCCAGTATTGATTCAAAACGGGACGCGCAATTTCATTCTCAAACGCGGCACGATTCCGTATTTTAAAGGACGGGTGGCAACCCTACAGTGACAGGTAACCACCCATACAATCAGATTGTGATTCAGACTAGGAATGCAATGAATGTAATTACCCCGATCTACATACAAGCCGAAAGTCTTGCAACATTCAAAGATGATGGTTTGGGATAAGTACACCATACAACATAAAAGAGCTTATGAAGCCTTGAACCGAAAAAAGCAAGATCTCAGAGATCGTAAAAAAAAAAATAGGAGGTAATGTCGTTTTACTCGCTGTAGATTTTACTCAAACATTAACAGTTATTCCACGAGGGAGACCAGCAGATGAACTCAACGCGTGTTTAAAATCCATGCTTCTCCCACGCTCTGTTATATGTCGCGTGTTCTCGGGTAGGTGCACCAAAAAATTTATACATTTAAGCATGTAATGGGCAAACAAAAAATGAGGTATACCCGAAGGCACTGCAGTAGTACTTAATGTAACTTTACTTCTTAAATGTTAATGTTTTACTGTTTAATAATTTATACGCTTCTTATATGTTGTTCAAATTCTTTTATCAAAATAACAGTGACAGCGCAATGCACGATAACATGGAGTGAATACACCATACGCATCCGCCCACGGCTGCCCTGCTGTGCGCAGATAGGAGTTGATTCTACAATAAAATAAAATAAACATAAAAAGAGTAAAACAATCATCACCCATAAAGCGTGTGTGTGTGTATATATGTGTATATATATATATATATATGTTGATATGTGGATGTGTATATGTATATATATATATATATATATATGTAGATATGTATATATATGTGTATATGTATATGTATATGTATATATATGTTTATATGTGTGTGTGTGTATTTTATATATATAAAACACAGCAACACTCATAACAATGACAACACAATTACATTGACAATCATGTTACGTTATTTTTAAAATGTTTCCTTTTTTTTTTCATAACCTCTTTAACACACTACTTCTCCGCTGCGAAGCGCGGGTATTTTCCTAGTGTATATATATATATATATATATATATCTATATCTGTAAGTATAGCCATATTCACTTATTAAGCTGAATAATTTTATAGCATATCAGTGTTTCACTAATGGATTAAAGATATAAATATCTCTCTCTGATATCTATACTAATAAAAGGCAAAGCCCTCACTGACTCACTGACTGACTGACTGACTGACTCATCACTAATTCTCCAACTTCCCGTGTAGGTGGAAGGCTGAAATTTGGCAGGCTCATTCCTTACAGCTTACTTACAAAAGTTAGGCAGGTTTCATTTCGAAATTCTACGAGTAATGGTCATAACTGGAACCTCTTTTTTGTCCATATACTGTAATGGAGGAGGCGGAGTCACGTATCGCGTCATCACGCCTCCTACGTAATCACGTGAACTGAAAACAAGGAAGAGATTTACAGCACGACTCAAACGCGGGAACGAAGGTAAATGACGTTAATTGTTGACTGACTTTTAATACTGTGTAAGCATACATATCAACACATGTGCAATTAAACGTGTGCATTTACGGGGTGATTGCTCAAGCTTAAAAGCTCGCCTTTTATTAAAAAGGTAAATGCAAACTGTTTTCATTCTGAAGAGCACAAACAACGTTAGATTTCAGCCGTTAAACGCGCAAAAATGTCGGTAAACCAGATAAATAAGCGCAACATATCAGTCGTATTGTATGCTTACAATACATATAGAAATGTGTTAATCGTTAACTAATAGTATGGGATGGTGTTTTTCGACTCGCGCCTTGATTTAAACGATTCCATGTCTTGGTGGGTTTGCGTAGCTTATTGTCAATATCTTTACACCTGTTTTTAAGACTTACTGACTAAAACGGGCTTTCACGAAAAAACTTAGGGCTTTGCTACAGGATACACCCTCCACAAGTTAAGGAAGTAAAAATAAAGGTATATATTTCTGTTTTATTTAAACGTTTTAAGTTCGTATGCATAGCCCCATTTGGCTGTTTTAGTTTTTTTTTTTTTCTTTCTTCAGTAATATTTAATCTCCTTAAAGAAAAACAACATATGCATTTTACTTTTTTTGTATCTCTTTAGTAATATTTTAGTGTAAAAGGATAACCAGTATTTAAACCTTTTATGCTACTTTATAAAGTTATTTTACACAATGTTGAAAAATTAATAAGAAAGCTACATATTTTGGCAGCTGCTGCTTTAATTTTCAATGAAATGAAAAAAGCTCTCCAAGAGAAAACCTCAATGAAGAAGAAACAGTTTGCACTATCTAAAAAGGAGAAACCCTCATTTATAAAGGTTTGCTGCAGATGACTTAACTGAAAATAAATGAATAGTTCCTATGTGTATAATACATATTTATCTATTTGACTTATGCCTTTATTCCAGCAACTTGCAACATCTGAGGTACATTTGTTACATTACTTTTGTTTTTTGCAGTACAGGCAGGTAAAGTGACTTCCTCAGGGTCACACAGTGGTGTCAGTACCAGGAGTTGAACTGACAAGCTCCGGGTTTGCTGAAATATTACTGAAGAAAGAAAAAAAATGAAAACGGGCAAATGGGGCTATGCATACAAATGTCCATCCATCCATTATCCAACCCGCTATATCCTAAATACAGGAGCCAATCCCTGCCAACACAGGGCAAAATGCAGGAAACAAACCCCGGGCAAGGTGCCAGCCCACCGCAGGGCGCACACACCCACACACCACGGACAATTTAGAATCACCACTGCACCTAACCTGCATGTCTTTGGACTGTGGGAGGAAACCGGAGTACCCGGAGGAAACCCAGACAGACACGGGGAGAACATTCAAACTCCACGCAGGGAAGCGAACCCGGGTCTCCTAACTGGCACCTTTCACTGCGCCAGCATACCGCCCACATACAAACTTAACTTGTGGAGGATGTATCCTGTAGCAAAGCCCTAACTTTTTTCATGAAAGCCCCTTTCAGTCAATAAGCAATAAAAACAGGTGTAAAGCTAAACTTGCAGCACCGCTATTCAATTACACTTGCCTAATGCCTCTCCTAAGGGGAGATACTGTGGGATCTGGGCATCCGTCAAAGCACCAATCATAGGCCCAATTAGAAAGCGGGAGGCTGTGATTTGTCGTCTCCCTCCCATGTAACAATCACAGCCCGTGTTACAACGCACTATGTATGTGTGTATATATACATACATACATACATACATACATACATACATACATACATACATACATACATACATACATACATATATATATATATATATATATATATATATATATATATATATACACACACACACATATACACATACATATATATATGGTTGAAATAGTTTACTGTCAAATAAATGCAAAGAGTACGCGACACATGTTTCGCCCTCATTCTGGGCTCATCAGGCGTACACACTCCACTGCACTCCCTAACGGGAATCGAACCTCGGAAGTCAGCGCCAGAGGCGATGCCCCTAACATTGCGCCATGGCGTGTGGTTCATTTATTTGACAGCATGTAGTTCGGGGTAATTACATTCACGGCATTCGTAGTCTGTGTCACAATCTGATTGTATGGGTGGTTACCTACCAGGTAAAGCTTGTGGTTGGCCAGCAATCTGCTAACATCCGCCACGGTGCCCTCAGTTTGTGAGGAGCAGATCATACAATGGTTGAAATAGTTTACTGTCAAATAAATGCAAAGAGTACGCGACACGTGTTTCGCCCTCATTCTGGGCTCATCAGGCGTACACACTCCACTGCACTCCCTCTCGAGAATCGAACCTCGGACGTCAGCGCCAGAGGCGATGCCACTAACGTTGCTATTTCAACCATTCTATGATCTGCTCCTCACAAACTGAGGGCACCGTGGCGGATGTAAGCAGATTGCTGGCCAACCACAAGCGTTACCTGGTAGGTAACCACCCATACAATCAGATTGTGACACAGACTACGAATGCTGTGAATATATATATATATATATATATATATATATATATATATATATATATATATAATATATATATATATTATATATTATATATATATTATAGTCCTGCGGTGGGTTGGCACCCTGCCCAGGATTGTTTCCTGCCTTGTGCCCTGTGTTGGCTGGGATTGGCTCCAGCAGACCCCCGTGACCCTGTGTTCGGATTCAGCGGGTTGGAAAATGGATGGATATATATTATATATATATATATATATATATATATATATATATATTATATATTATATATATATCTATATCAATGTATATTATATATATATATATATATATATATCTATATCTATATATATTATATATATCTATATCTATATATATTATATATATCTATATCTATCTATATTATATATATCTATATATATCTATATTATATATATATATCTATATCTTTT